>NW_027466184.1:877500-880000 GCF_046127955.1 Nelusetta ayraudi
CGGTGCACATCTTCATCAGCATTCCCCGGCTCTCCGTAAGGGCTGCAGCCCATGCCTGTGTGATCTATTTTTTAACATGGACACATTTGCATCGGGATGCACGGGGAGAAGCTGAAGGACATGGACAACACACACACACATACACACACGCGCACGCATGCACGCACCCACGTAGCGATGTGGCTTCTTGTTCTCATGGCAACAGCGTGTGTATGTGTTTGATCGGAAACACGCCTCACGGGAGGAACACGCCAGTCAGCTTGCAGTCGGCGGTCATGTGACGCGTGACAGCACGAGGCCTCCTGGGTGACCTCAGCGCGTGTCGGACCGAGATCAACGAGGTTCAGCACCAACACCCTGCAACACCGCCCGCAGCTGCAGTGTTGAGCCCGGTAAATGTTCAGTTCAGTGACAATGACAGACGGATCTTCGGTACCGAGCAGCTGATCTCAGACTCTGGGCCACGCCCCTCACCCCAGGAGGCAGCAGGGGCGGCCCATTCATTTGAATGGAGTCGAACACCCAGCGCATCGCCAACGCTGGGAAAACTAACGCCTTAATACATTTTTTTTTTTGGAAAGACTTTAAAAGTCCATGACTTTCAGGCGTTTCTTTTACTATTGCGGTCTATGGGGAAAAACATGTTTTTTCAGCTGCATGGGATTTCTGGCTGCAGTAACTTGAGTGGCCACTGGAAAATATGGCCACTCGGGGCCACTGGAAAAAAAATGATCAGAATATACCACATTGGTATATTGGTATATTGGTCCAGTATCCAGTTCTTATAATACACCCAGGCCCTGCATCAGCACTGTCAGACCTGCAACCACTCGTGTCTTCCGGTCAGCAGGGGGCAGTAATGCTCTGACAACATGTAGTGACCACAGTCAGCAGCTTTTTTTTTTATGTCAGTAGGTGTTTAACGAGATTGGAGATTGGAGCTTATCTGATGATGATGATGAAGATGGTGATGATGATGGTGATGAGGATGAGGATGAGGATGAGGATGACTCACTGACAAATGGTCGAACTGGTCAAGCGTCCCTCGTCGACTTGTTTTATCGCAGCGTCACGAAAAAGTCAAAGTCAAGGTGGGAGATTCCGACGGAGGCGGGGCAGAGTGTGGGGGAGGGGTCGTATTACAGGAAGTGGCCGAGTCCAGCAGGGATGCTGCTGAATTATTGATCACTTTAATGGACAAACTCACCGGGGCTTTGCTCAGTGAGAATGAACAGCCAGGACACCTGAGATTTCCCATGAGGCCGCTGCCACCAAGACACCAAGGACACACAGCATGTTGACCAATCACGGACAGCTGCCGTATGTGACAGGAAGTGGCGCTAAGCTATCCAAAGCTATCCAGGCTGCCTCACCTGTCCACTGACTCTCTCTTTCTCTCTCTCTTACACTGACTCTCTCTTTCTCTCTCTCTTACACACACACACACACACACACACACACACACACACACACACACCACAGCTTTATGCTGATGCTTAAGCTAGCAGTGGGGGAGGTGTGTATGAACCACGGACAGATAGACCAGAACAAGGGTTTTTCACACTGTCTGACGTCATGACACTGGCAGTGACGTCACTCAACTCTTTGGTCATGAAACAAGTAAGTAAGTAAGAAGGAGATTTTTTAAAAACTAAAAAAATTCTCTTTCAACCGTCGCTGACGTCACATCACAACAATAACAACAACAATAAATTGTCACATCCAACAAGAGCGCCGCAACGTTTCAGGATTACCCCTAAACGCAACACAAACAATAAGTTGCGTTTACCCCTGTTTGCATGACAGCGCGTGACGTCACAGGAATGGGTCGCGATCGAAGATCTATTTTGATTGATCAGCGGTGCGGTGAAGAGACGCAGACAGACTGCGGGAGAGCGAGTCCACACCCAACTTGAGGTCAAGTCAGCTGTGGTGACGTCATGCTACTGCATCCGAATTGTACTTTCACAATAAAGGTTACCTGAAAGTGACTTTCAGGTCCAGCTCCTCGAATGGACAGCACTTGAACAACGCCCGGGATTGCGTCCGTGTTGTGTTGTGTGGCGACTTGTGTGACAAAAGTGAATGGCTGTGACAGGAAACCAAGAACGACCATCCAACACAGGTCGTAACACAACACAGCAGTTATCAGGACATGTCATGTTATCATATTCCACCATACTCTATGTATTATATTATTTGTATGTTTAAGCTATCAAATCAAAAATAATACTATTCTACGTTTCAAGGAAATTACAACGTTCATTTTGGGAATATCATCACTGGATTGACATATCGTAGTTTATTCTCGCGTCTAAACTGTAATTATTATGAAGGCTGTATCCGGCAACTTCCGGTTCTGCCTCGCCTCACGCCTGCTAGCTTTGACGCTCCTGGAGGCGGATTGGCAGCGCGCTCCGGAGAGCGAGCGGACGGAGAGGAGCCGAGCTGAGCCGAGCCGAGCCGTGCAGCGGGAGGATGGCAGCACAAGATGCCCGTT
>NW_027466184.1:885000-1002500 GCF_046127955.1 Nelusetta ayraudi
TCAACAAACTTCCAATAGTCCCTCTGTGTCCTGTGCTCTCCGAAACACCCTCCTCTTCATAGCCCCCGACGTCCCTCAGCCCTACATCGTTGGTCTGCTGGAAGCATCCCGGCGACCCCCACTGCAGTCCACCACCTTATAAACCCCTACGTCATCTGCAAATAAACAGAATTAAGATCTTCAGAACGGTTCAGTTTCTTCTCATGACTTTTGTAACCGTTTAATGGAAGTATAGTGATGTAATAAACTTCAGTATACACATACGAGCTGTTCTGTTGTAATTTTACTGCAGCCATTAGGGTCTTTCGGGTTTTTCGTGTTTATGATTCCACTGTTCAGCTATAATAGTACCCCAGTCATTGTTTTCATGTGAAATCTATCTATTTGGGTAAAAGGTGGATTGAAAAAAAAAAATTTAAAAAGCCTTTTATCTGAGAAACCTTTAAGTTCCTTACGTGCAAAATATACAAAAATGCCAAAAACTAAATAACAAACGAACGAACGAACACATTTTTATCCCTCTGCCACAACAACAAAACATTCTCTAACTTTTTCCGCATCTTCGGAAAGTCGCAAAATGCGGTTTGTAAAAACAGATTGAAAATCAACCCTTCCCACTTCAAACATTTTTTTTTCTGATAAAATACTTCTTTGCACTCTGTACACGTCTTTTCTAAATGCAATACTGAATGTGGCCATTGGGGAGCAGCACATATAGCCTTTACCCCCGCCCGAACCTGCAGCTGGAACAAAATACAGTCGCTCCGGAGCCCCGCCCATGGTCGACACAATCTCCTCACTGCGCATGCTCCCCTTCACAGATACGGCGGCGGCGCTGCCTGCCAGAGTCACAACAAACGACAGACGCTCATCGCGAGTGGCCGTCGGCCGCTGATGGTTTTCAGAGAGGCCGGCTATCAAACGCACACTGAGGGTGTCCCCGGGGTGGCGGCCCGCCGGAGAGTCACGGTTCAGCGTGGATACCCACGGATATCCGGGTAACCCTGACGGTGTAGCCGCACACCCGGAGCAGTGACGGTAGTAGCTAGCAGCCAGCCAGCCTCTAATTGACCCGCCGTCGGTGCTTCTTCACACGGCTGCGAACGTCAGACCGCAGGCTAACAGGCTAGCGCTGCCACACAGGCGGCTGTTCGGCAGTGTTAGCTAGCCGCGCCACGGTGTCCCGATGCTGCACTATGACTGTTAGCGGTCGCCACGCTTCAATCGCTTTGAGAGCGCCCATCGACCGCCAGCCGCTGAGCTAACTCACGGCTAGCCGGCTAACACCTGGCCGCCGCCAGCGCCAGCCAGCCAGCCACCGAGGATGGTCACTGTGACGGCAGCTGTTCTGGACGGACGGCCTACCCCCGCTCACAGCAGCACCGCCCTCCCAGCCGGTCCCGGGCCGCGACTCCAGCCGTTCATGTAAAGCCGGGGATTGGTGCGTCCGGCCCGCAGCAGCAGCAGCCATGCAGGCGGCGCAGCTGCAGTACGACTTCTTCAACGAGGAGAACGCACCGAAATGGAAAGGCCTGCTGGTCCCCTCTCTGGAGAAGGTACACACACACACACACACACACACACACACACACACACACACACACACCGTCCTGTAGTGGTTCCGACAGTTCTCTTCTCGGTTACATGAGGAACAGACGAGAGGTCCCAGTCTGTCTGTTATAATCCATCACTGAACCGAGATAGTGGGTTCGGTTCGTGTGAGACCCGCCCACACCTCCAGCAAAGCACCTTTGAAGTCCACCTGAGACTGGGCACTGTCTATTTCCTACTCAGCGAGGTGCTGAGAAGGTCTTGTTAAATACTGACTGATACACTAGCTGACTGACTAGTAGCTAGCGAGTTAACTAGATGCTAGCTTGCCCACATATCCGCAAAAGTCTGCTGAACCTGAGTATTGATTGATATCATAACAAAACCGATTGAAGCTGATTTGCAGCTCGATGATGTACTTTCACATGCCACGCGCCAGGTTTCACAGGAATGGAAACAATATCGGCTCATAATAATAATAATAAAAAAAGAAGTAACAATTTATTGTTCATTTTATGGCTTGTGTGTCATTGAACATCAACAACAACATGGCTGAGGATGTGATCGAACCAGGTCACTGCAGCACTTTCACACTTGAGGTGGACTTTAAGAAAAATAAGACTGATCCTTCCTGAGGGTTCTGTGTTGTCTCTTTAACACACACACACACACACACACACACACACACACACACACACACACACACACAGAGCATAACAATGATAAACTGCCAGACCCGAAGTCACAACATTGAACACACGAGTTGCAACAGATGGATCAGAATGCAGTTCCTTCAAAAGCACAGAAGGGGGCGTTTCGTCTCAGTGGATGTTGCCTGGATGCAGGCGGTCCACTGCACTGATGATCCAGGTGTTGTCACCAGTCACTGTGTGTTGAATCCACACTATGATTGGCTGTTTTTTTCTTTCCCACTGGAAAATAATTGCCAGTCCAGTATCCAGTTCTTATAATACATCCTGTGTGTGTGTGTGTGTGTGACTAGGTGCTGAACCAGGTGCACCCTAACCTGGTCTCCCAACAGGAGGCGCTGCAGTACATCGAGGAGCTGATCCTGCTGCTGCTGAACATGTTGTGTCAGGCTCAGCCACGCACTGTACAGGATGTGGAGGTAACACACACACACAGAGGAGCAGCAGCAGCCTGCAACACCAAGTCCAGACATCTAAAATTAGGAATTGGTTTAGTTCACTACATCATCACCTGTGTTTGTTTCATTAGGACGGCTTTTAAAGTAAAGCACAAGCTTTAAATAGTGTTTGATGAATATATATATATATATATACATATATATATTTTTTTAAAATAGCAACACGCTCACTATTCTCAGCCAAAAAACAGGCTTGAAAAGCACCTGTGGACACCAGCAGGTAAGCAATGGTCTGCATCAGTATCAGAAAAAAAACACTGTCATTGTTTTACACAGCAAAATTGGATCGCTGCTCCTTCAATAATGGTGCCTTTAAACAGCAACTTCAATAGTTCATAAAAATATTTTACTACAAAGTTAAAAATGAAATTAGTCATGCAATTATAAAATACCATAAAATAGTGCAGATGAACATAAAGTGGCAGATTAGAAAAAGTGCAAGTGGAGAGGGTGAAAGCAGTATTGTGCTTATCCCTGCTTCTGCACAATTGACTGCCTTTTGCACATCTGCTCGTTTGTTTGGTGCGTACAGACTCACTTGAATGGTCCTTTAATTACTGTGATTAATGTATCCTTTATTCTTTGTGTTGTTTTTGGTGCTGCTACGGCGTAGTTTCCCAAATTTAAGATCAATAAAATGCATCTGTTCTATTCTATTTTGAATAGTGAAAAATGATGAGAACTGAAACAGCAAGTCGTGCAATGTGGAGAGAAAGAACTGATTTGTCAATAAGCCTGATGAGTTAACCCACCGGCTGTGCTTGTGTTGCAGGAGCGAGTTCAGAGGAGCTTCCCTCACCCCATCGACAAGTGGGCCATCGCAGACGCTCAGGCCGCCATTGAGAAGAGGAAGAGGAGGAACCCGCTGGCGCTCCCGGTGGAGAAGATCCACCCGCTGCTGAAGGTGCGGCCCGCCTGCCTGCCACCTCCCTCGTCTTCCTCATCTTCCCTCCTTCACACAGCTCATTACCGCTCGTGTGTGTGTGTGTGTGTGTGTGTGTGTGTGTGTGTGTGTGTGTGTGTGTGTGTGTGTGTGTGTGTGTGTGTGTGTGTGTGTGTGTGTGTGTGTGTGTGTGTGTGGCCGGCCGCTCCCAGGAGGTGCTGGGTTACAAGATCGACCACCAGGTGTCAGTCTACATGGTGGCCGTGCTGGAGTACATCTCGGCCGACATCCTGAAGCTGGCGGGGAACTACGTGAGGAACATCCGCCACTACGAGATCTCCCAGCAGGACATCACCGTGGCCATGTGTGCGGACAAGGTAACTCACACACACACACACACACATGCACATTGTGGTGAGACCATAGTAAAGAAAAAAACGTCTGTGGAGGTTCTCAGTCGCCCTAACGGTAGAAGGTGTGAAGTGGAGGCTGCTGGTCTTGTTCATGCCACCTTGGAGTTGTTTGCATAGTAAAGAAAACGGCAACAGTGGTTTGAGTTGTTGACGGACACGAGAGAGAGCAGGCAGTGAAAGATGACTTCTCTGTGTCCACTCACCACCCGGCTCCCCCCTCTGGGTGCAGGTGCTGATGGACATGTTCCACCAGGACGAGGAGGACATCAGTGGCTTCCCCCTGACGGACGAGGAGCCGTCGGCCAGCGAGGAGCAGAGCTACTACGAGCTGGTGAGGAGCTTCATGTCGGACGGCCGCACCTACCTGAGGCAGCTCAACCTGCTCATCAAGGTCTTCAGGGAGCCCTTCGCCTCCTGCCCCATGCTCTTCTCTCAGCACGTACGTGTTCTCCTCCCAATCCTCCCCACCCTCCCCCGCCCGGTCACGTGATCGGTGAGCTGACCCCAACCCGCCGTCTGATGTGGCTTTCAGGATGTGGACAGCATCTTCAGCCGCATCGTCGACATCCACGAGGTGACGGTGAAGCTGCTGGGCCTGGTGGAGGACACGGTGGAGATGACCGACGAAGGAAGTCCTCATCCTCTGGTGGGAAGCTGCTTCGAGGACCTGGCTGAGGTCCGTACTGTGTGTGTGTGTGTGTGTGTGTGTGTGTGTGTGTGTGTGTGTGTGTGTGTGTGTGTGTGTGTGTGTGTGTGTGTGTGTGGCCACCTGTTGTTCTAATTGTACTATTAAATAAAATATTGAATCTATATTAAATATGTATATATCAATAATATATTAAATGTATATTAAACATGCATAAATATATGTGTACATATATTTATATATATAATATAAGTGTATATATACAGTATGTAGTATGTCCATATAGTCTACATTTGTATTTAATTGACTCCTTGCTCTGCACTGGTGACACGTGCAATGACAATTAAGTTGAATCCATTATAATCTAATGTTGTCTGATATGACGGACAGGAAGTGGCCTTTGACCCCTATGAGACGTACACTCAGGACATCCTGCGCTCTGGTTTCCCAGAGCACTTCCTGTGTCAGGTGTCCAAACCAGGAGCTGCCTTCCACCTGCAGGTAAGCCCCGCCCTCCCTGGGTCATAGGTCATCTTCTTCTTCCTCTTCTTCCAAGAGTGAGTGAAGAAACGGAAGGGGATGGAACCTGCAGGCTGCATCGGCATCATCGGTTACCATGGGTGTCTGTCTGGGTTGCTTCTCCTGAGGCGACACTAAATTACCCCTAAATCATCATCAGAATAATGAAAACACTAGGGAATGCCACAGGGAGTGAACTTGATTGCCTGTGTGTGTTTCTGTCTTCAGTCCATCTGTGAAGGCTTCAAAGAGGCCGTCCAGTACGTTCTGCCCCGCCTGCTGCTCACACCTGTTTACCACTGTCTGCACATGTTTGAGATTCTCAAGGTGAGTTTGCTACACCTCCACTATACCTGTACTACACCAGTACTACTGCTCTGCTCCACCTGTAATACCACCTCCTACACCTGTACTAACCCTCTGCTACTCCTCTACTGAACTTGTACTACCTTTCTGCTACACCTGTACTAACCCTCTGCTACACCTCTGCTACTCCTCTACTGAACCTGTACTACCTTTCTGCTACACCTGTACTAACCCTCTGCTACACCTCTGCTACTCCTCTACTGAACCTGTACTACCTTTCTGCTACACCTGTACTAACCCTCTGCTACACCTCTGCTACTCCTCTACTGAACCTGTACTACCTTTCTGCTACACCTGTACTAACCATCTGCTACACCTGTGCTACTCCTCTACTGAACCTGTACTACCTTTCTGCTACACCTGTACTAACCCTCTGCTACTCCTCTGCTACACCTGTGCTACTCCTCTACTGAACCTGTACTACCTTTCTGCTACACCTGTACTAACCCTCTGCTACACCTCTGCTACTCCTCTACTGAACCTGTACTATCTTTCTGCTACACCTGTATTAACCCGCTGCTACACCTGTGCTACTCCTCTACTGAACCTGTACTACCTTTCTGCTACACCTGTGCTAACCCTCTTATTCATCTCTGCTACACCTGTACTATCCCTCTGCTACACCTGTATGGCCCCTCTACTGCACCTATACTACCCTTCTACTTCACCTGTACTACCTTTCTGCTACACCTGTATTACACATGTACTAACCCTTCCGCTACACCTGCACTACCCTTGTACTCCACTTGTGCTACACCTGTACTAATTCTATGGTACACCTGTACTTACCCTCTCCTGCACCTCTGCTACACCTGTACTACACCTCTGCTACACCTGTGCTATCCCTTTTCTATACCCCCGCTACACCTGTACCACCATCCTGCTACACCTGTACTACCCCCCTTTTACACCTCTGCTAAACCTGCACTACCCCACTTTTACACCTCTTCTACACCTGTACTACCCTTCTGCTACACCTGTGCCACAGCTTCACTGGTTGTATAGACCAAGACCAAGACCAGGTCCAGCCCTGAGACCATTTATCACGGCCCACACAGGAGTGGCCTCCACCCTGACCCCTCCCAGTAGGAGACTGGTTTTAGGCTGGTCTGCTGGCCTGGAAGCTGCTGCTGCTGCTGCTGCTGCTGCTGCTCTTTATTCCCGGCAGAGGTTAAAACCTCTGAAATACCTCCAGTCATGTTGGACAGATTATTCCAGGGTCGGGGGCGGGGTCAGGCTGAGGGTTTATCCTGATCTGGTTCTGATCCTGGACTCTGAAGGAACAGGAACACAAGATGTTTTCGCTGCTGCTGCTGGAACTACAGCCAGATATCTGCTGGCTACTGAAGGGCGCCATATGTCCTATTCCGTGTAAGTTGGAGCAGGTCTGGGGGCCCATTCAAATTCCAGGTGCAACTGTGGCACTTCAGTCTCACCGACTGCTGTGGTGATATCAACAATTTCAAGGAAGACATGTTTGTGCTTAGTTTGTCTGAAGTGATTTTTAAAATCAAAGATTAAATGAAATTATTGAAAGTATAATCTACCATATTGTTCCGTCTCGCTCATCAGTAAGGCGACGTCTAGCGCTAATGTCGGCGTTCTGCAGCTTGCAGGCAAGAGGTTGACCCACTGGTCAGGTGTTGTGCGAGTCCTGGCCCACGTGGAGCTCGGAACGTCCTCCCGCTGTGCTCCGAGTCATCTCATAACACCCCCCTCCCCTCCACACACACACACACACACACACACACACACACATACACACACACACACACACACACACACACATCCCAGGGGCCCAGCTGTCCCA
This sequence comes from Nelusetta ayraudi, assembly GCF_046127955.1. Classification (NCBI taxonomy): domain Eukaryota; kingdom Metazoa; phylum Chordata; class Actinopteri; order Tetraodontiformes; family Monacanthidae; genus Nelusetta; species Nelusetta ayraudi. The sequence goes on from NW_027466184.1 coordinate 892,357, forward strand.
CCAGGTGGGAGCTGCAGAGAGCTGCAGGCCCATGCAGCCAATTCACTCCTGACGATGCTGTCTGATCCTTTGAACGCACTGCCTTCCTCGGTCCTGGTCCTGGTCTTGGGTGATGTGATTGTCTAACTTCCCCAACACCCCCACCCCACCAAACACACACACACACACACCCACCACCCTGGTTTCTCCCTGCAGCAACTGGAGGAGCGCAGCGAGGACGAGGAGGACAAGGAGTGTCTGAAGCAGGCCATCACGGCGCTACTCAACCTGCAGAGCAGCATGGAGAGGATCTGCTCCAGAAGCCTGGCCAAGAGACGGCTCAGGTGAGTGTCACCTGACCTACCCTGCCCCTCCACCCCAGCACCACCCTCCCTACCCCCTCCTCAGGTTCAGCCAGCGGGGACCTTCATTGGGGGAAAAGGTGCTGCTGCTGCTGGTGGAAAAAGACCTGCGTGTTGGTGCAAAAGTGGGCTAGCAACTTGTGCTTAACCTACACACACACACACACACACACACAGTCCAGCCTGTGGGACTCCTCCCATCCTCCCCGTTTTCCTCTCTGGACATAAATAGACTGGGAGGGAGGGCGGGGGGAGGGGACGTGGGGGGTCGGGGGGGGGGGGACGTGGGCGGTGCAGGGTGTAGAGGTGCTGCTGCTGCTGCTGCTGCTGCCGCCGCCGCCGTTGTTGGAGGGAAGTGACGGCAGAATCTGGGCGGCTCTGCTCGGCCGCTCATTGTCCTCACTTTGCTGAGAAGAAAAGAGTCGTGAGAGGGGAAAAAAGCTGCTGCTGCTGGGGGTTGGAGTGAAGTTTAGCGTCGACGGCGCCCTCGGCCCCCCTGAAGACGGAGACAACAGGAAACCCTGTCGGATGATTGACAGGTGGATATGAGGACGTAGGTGGATTTCGCTTTTCTGCCCTCCAGGTTTCGTAAGACGATGGCGTCGGTCGGTAGGTGGCTGTAGTTGGAGACTGCGGTTAATTTGAGGCTGTAGTTGTAGGTTGGTGGTTGGTAGTTTGTGGCTGTAGTTGGAGTTTGAGGTTGATTTGAGGCTGTAGTTGAAGACTGGTTGGCTTGAGGCTGTAGTTGAAGACTGTGGTTGGTTTGAGGCTGTAGTTGGAGGTTGGTCCTCGACTGTAGTTGGAGGTTGGTCCTCGACTGTAGTTGATCCTCGACTGTAGTTGGAGGCAGAAAAACTCAGAAACTACTCTGTTTTGAGATTGACCGCCGTTCAATTGGACTTCGCCGGTTCAGTGGGTTGTCCTGCTGTGACGCCTGCTAACAATGGTGTGTGTGTGTGTGTGTGTGTGTGTGTGTGTGTGTGTGTGTGTGTGTGTGTGTGTGTGTGTGTGTGAGAGAAACTGGCAGCCAGTTGCAGGACTAACAGGAAGTGTGTGAGTGACAAAAGGTCTGGCGGCAGGTCTTCTGTTGACAGCTGGCTGGGGGTCCGACTGTGGAACCAGGAACTGGACTGACCACTGGGGTCCGGCAGAGGGTCCAGCTCCTGACCCGGTCTGGTCCGGTCCGGTGGGGGAGGGCAAGGTTGGCCCTGGCTGCTGCTGCTGGCGTCCTCATGCTTGTTGAGAAACGGCGAGTTAACATACCTGAGGGGTTTATGCTGTAAACTGATTAGTGAACAACTGCTGCTGATGGAGGTTTACAGTGTGTCGCTGTGGCTGGAACAGTGAATTTACACTGTGATTGCACTCTGTTACTGTGTTTCCACAGTGTCATGTTGCAGAGCTTTACACAGCTGGCCACTTAAGTTTAACTTAACGTTATTTTTACATATATATTAATTGTGCTTTTGTGCAATAGTCAATCTGAACTGATCGGCGTGTAATGCACAGTGTCCTAGGCAAAGGCCCGTCGTTGAGTCAGTGGAGGCGGCACTGCAGTTGTTCAGTTGTTGCCGGTGTGTTTCTTCTCTGTGGAAACTTGCACAAGCTAAGATGCTACATTTAGCTTTTGCTCTGCGCCAGCTGAGCTGTCCACCAGTCCAGTGTCGGTTGTCCTGGTGACTTTGCCCGGCAGTGGAAATGCTGATCCAGTTACGACTCCAGTCTGGTTCTGCTAGAATGCGAAGCAAAATTCCGAAACAAACGTAACATAATGTTACTCGGCTGATTTCCCCAGTGGACCCAGAACCTGGCGACTGCCCCGTTCAGTAGAAACAGTGCGTCCCTGGGTCTTTGTTTGAACCGATGTTGGAGTCGTTCCCGCTGTGACCTCACTACCCTGGTTTGTTCAGATCAGAGCAGAACTCATCTAGCGCTCACAATGAACCGTCAGAGATAATATCAGAAGTTTGGCGAGTGGTGATTCCTGTCGCTAACGCTAGCTGATGTGCTACATATCTGTTTGCTACCCACCGGTCTCTGTTGATCAGTGAGGTTTGTGTTTTCGTAGATTCTTGACCTTAAAGGTCAAGTGTGTAGTATTTGGAGATTTTGAAGAGAAACGGCGACATCAAGTGGTTAAATTTGAGATTGCGGCGTTCTTTCTCTCACCGTCCCTCTCAGTGAGGTGCGGTGGCACAAACCTGGATACCTCGTCCACCTTCTTCTTTGTTGGTTTATTTGAGGACGCCAGCGTTCACGCCAAACACAACATCCGCTGCCACGCCGCTGGATTGTCCACACCAGGCTTCCTTAGAAATACGGTGGTGCAAGATGGCAGCTAACTGGGAGCAAAACCTTTCATCTATGTATATTCTTCTATATAAATAGGAACCGTTCTAAGGGTAGGAATACCAAATTACTTGAATTGGACTGCGAGCACACACTTTTATTAATGTATTCATGGGCAGTATGTTAAACCTTCACCAACATAAAAATCTTATATCAGGTCAAATTTAAGCCTTAAGCATTGTTTCCTTCAACCATCGGCACGAGTTGATCTGCCGGCTGCTTCCAGAACCACTAACCAAGCCGACTCAACTCCTCCCTCCGTCTCTCTCCTCCCCTGCAGTGAGTCGGCCTGTCGATTCTACAGCCACCAGATGAAGGGGAAGCACCTGGCCATCAAGAAGATGAACGAGATCCAGAAGAACATCGACGGATGGGAGGGCAAGGACATCGGCCAGTGCTGCAACGAGTTCATCATGGAGGGCACGTTGACCCGCGTGGGCGCCAAGCACGAGCGCCACATCTTCCTGTTCGACGGACTGATGATCTGCTGCAAGTCCAACCACGGGCCGCCGCGGCTGCCCGGCGCCAGCTCCGCCGCGGAGTACCGGCTGAAGGAGAAGTTCTTCATGCGCAAGGTGCAGATCAACGACAAGGACGACAAGGAGGGCGAGTACCGGCACGCCTTCGAGATCATCCTGAAGGACGGCAACAGCGTGGTGTTCGCCGCCAAGTCGGCCGAGGAGAAGAACGGCTGGATGGCGGCGCTCATCTCGCTGCAGTACCGCAGCACGCTGGAACGCATGCTGGACTCGGCCATGATGCAGGAGGAGAAGGAGGAGCAGATGAGGCTGCCGGGGCCCGAGCTGTACCGCTTCGCCGAGCCCGACTCGGAGGAGAACGTGGTGTTCGAGGACAGTGTGCAGTCCAAGTCGGGCATCCCCATCATTAAGGCCGGCACCGTCCTCAAGCTCATCGAGAGGCTCACCTTCCACATGTACGCAGGTGAGAGCTGGCGGGGGTCTCGGCACGTGAGAGGAAGTGAGGTCACACAGGTGAGAGCAAGTGAGGTCACACAGGTGATGTCACACAGGTGAGAGCTGCTGGGGTTACACCAGGTGAGATCATACAGGTGACATCATAGCAGGTGACAGCTGGTGAGGAAACTACATGATTATTACATGTGAGCAGGTGTGTGTGTGTGTGTGTGTGTGTGTGTGTGTGTGTGTGTGTGTGTGTGTGTGTGTGTGTGTGTGTGTGTGTGTGTGTGCGCGCGCGTATGCATGTATGTATGTATGTGCGTGTGTGTGTGAAAGCAGTTTTCCTGTCTAGACTAACAGCACACACATACATACACACACACACACACACACACACACACACACTAGCCAATGGAGTGTCAGAGTGCGGTGTAGGGGGCGGGGCTTCTATTTCAGGACTGGGCTTCCTCCTGATTGTTTGTGAGGCCTCCCCCCACCCCCCCCTGCTTCTTCCTGTTTTTACAGTCACATGACGTCATCAGCTAATCTGATGCTGGCGGCGTCGCTGCAGTGACGTGGGTTCCGGCGAATCAGAAGTGGAGTTAGTGGACGAGGGGACGGCGGCCGACTGAAGCAGTTGGCAGCAGACGTGGTCCCGTTCGTCCTGGGAGTGAAATGAGCTTTTTTTCTGTTTTAGGTTGGATTTTGTTTGGAATACAATATTTAGGTAGAAAATAGAATCTTCCAGCCACATTCACAGCTCAAACAAATATTTCCACAATTGTCTCTTCAAATGTTGAAGAGAAAAAAAAAGGACTCTGCTTTATGTTGCATCTTTTTTGTTTGTTTTTTTGCAGCCACAAATCAGGTTCGACTTAAAATAACGCTGCTGTCAATCAATCAATCAATCAATCAGTCAGCTTTTATTTGTACTGTGTGAAATCACATCCAGAGGCATCTCAAAGCGCTTTCTACAATCCGAGGAAAAAAAACTAACTGGGCCCCCAGAGCAAGCAAGGTACGACAATGGCCAGGTAAAAAAAAAAAAAAAAACCCTGTGGGAAGAAACCTAGGGCAGATCCAGACTCCAGAGGGCGCTCATCTGCCAAAAGAGAGAAAAATAGAAGTAGCCAGAGAGGCAGACGGGCCAGAGTGAGTCTCTGGGTTAACATCAAAGCTCTCACAATATACGTAGATGTAGATATATAAGAATAAATAATTCGAATCTAGAAATACAGAAAGACACACATTAGTATATGCGGTATATCAATATAAACATGTAGATGTATATAAATAGATGTTCATAATGGCACACGATCCACGGCTAAATCAAGTCCTAGGTCCTGGTCTTGGTGGTGAAGTCTACTGTTCAGTGAGCTGACCGTGTCTGCCCCACGCTCTCGACCAACAATGCTCGGCAGAGCCAAAATATCAGCCAATCAGAAGTGGAGCTGAGCTGTGCTGGGCGGGTCTTTGTCACACTGAGGCTTATTTTCAAGATAATCAAGAACCTGGGCAACTGCAGTGTTGCTGGAGGTCAGGATGGTCTGAAGTTCTCCGGGTCGCTGGCGGCTTCAGGAAGGGCCTGTTGTGTTGCGTCGGTTCGCGTTGTGTCGCACGTTGTGTTGTGTTGCTGGCTGTGGTTCACACACAAAGTCAAAGTCCCAGTTCAGTCGTCATTGCTGTGAAGCTCTTCTCTGCCTCTTGTGGGAGGAGAAACGCAAAGCATTACAGGGACCCTGTCCTTCCACCTGTGCCGCTACCACTGACGCACACGCACACACACACCCCCACACCCCCACACACACACACACCTCAGCCAGTCAGGGAAGCCGGTTGCTGGAGCCTCTCCTTGTTGTTGAACAGACTCGTTTGAAGCAAAAACGTCGATTTCTTTTTTTTCAGAGCGCTTAAAGTTGTGCCGAAGTTTGATGATTTCAAACTAGATCAAAAGTTTTTTATTGAATAGACTGAAAGCACCAGAATTGTCCAAAAGGCCAATGGACGGTAGGGAAGAGGCTCTCAGTCGCCTCCCTTGAAGGCGGTTTTGGCCTTGGAGCGCGTCAACAGTGGAGGTCGAGTCTTTGCTGCAGTGGAGGACAGAAGGACTCCTGATGGGAAAACCTTTAGGAGGCCTCCTGAAAGTTGTGAACGGGGGAATTAATGGCCTGAAAAATGATTAGTCATAAGTTTTTCTCTGGTTTTACCCCTCATGCACAATAATTCTCTGAGCGTCGTTTTTATGAGAAGAAAGTGAGGAAGAGATGGAAAGATTTACTGACCAAGTCCGTGGTGCCTCCAAAGTCTTTTTTGGGATAAATAAGTGAGCACTGGTTTTCTTTCTTCTTCTTCTTCTCCCTCCTCCTGCCTCAGTCATTAACATCGCTCTCCGTTTCCTCCCTCAGATCCAAACTTTGTCCGAACATTTCTGACCACCTATAGGTCTTTTTGTAAACCTCAGGAGCTGCTGGACCTGCTCATCGAGAGGTGAGAGCCCCCTGCTGGACAGCGAAACCCTCACACTTTTGCATCTCTGAAGTCACCTCTTCAGACGCCTAACCCCCCCCCTCTGCGGCACTAAGGTTCGAGATCCCCGAGCCGAGGCCCAGCGAGGTGGACCAGATGGACGGAGGAGAGCAGCCCGTCAGCGCAGAACTCAAACGCTTCCGCAAGGAGTTTGTGCAGCCGGTCCAGCTCAGGTAGCTCACTGAACCACACCTGCACCTGTTAGCGTTCACCTGGAGTCACTCCATCACACCCTAGTACGCCCTCCGAAACCAGTAGTCATCAGCAAATGGGTCATAACACCGCTGGATCAGCGCTTGTTCCAGTGTGCAAGTGGTCCCAGAGCGGGGACGGCTGCATGTTTGTAGACCGGTGGAGCCCCCTGGAGGCTCCTCCACTGAAGTGCAGGCTAGTCTGCTGCACGGGCAGTGCCGAGCTGACACTCGCGCCCTCTGATTGGGCAGTCGTTGGATCCTCTGCAGAGGCGGACACACAATTGCCAAAGGTCAGAGTGTGATGTCATGATGATGTCATCGCAGGGTGCTCAACGTGTGCCGCCACTGGGTGGAACATCACTTCTACGACTTTGAGATTGACGCCGAGCTGCTCGGGCGACTGGAGGAGTTCATCGCCTCAGTCAGAGGTACGAGCTGCACCGCCTGCTCCCTGAGGCCCCGCCCACCTGCTCCCCGAGGCCCTGCCCACATCTCCGCCCGCTGTCACCTCACCGTCTGCTAATGACACTTTGTTTGCGGGTTTTTTGTTTTTTGTTTTTTGTTTGGGGGGTGGGGCTGCAGGCAAGGCGATGAGGAAGTGGGTGGAGTCCATCACCAAGATCATCATGAGGAAGAAGCAGGTGCAGGTGAGCGCGCCCAGCCACAGCATCACCTTCCAGAACCTGCCGCCGCCGGTCGAGTGGCACATCTGCAAGCCCGGAAACAGCGAGCCGTTCGACCTGATGACGCTGCACCCCATCGAGATCGGCCGCCAGCTCACCCTGCTCGAGTCCGACCTCTACAGGTGAGTGACCCCCCTCCCTCTAACCCCGCCTTCCACCCTCATCATCACCCGCGATCTCCCCCCACCCTCCGCGTCGAGGCCCCAAACCTCTTGGTGAAATCCACGGTGAAACTGAAATGAGTTGAATTCCTTTATTGTAATTATACAGTTATTACAACAAAATTTAAAAGTGCCTTCCTTCGATACATACAGTAAATTAAACTAAAAAGCAATAAATGTGAGTAAAACATAACTAATAAAACCATAATAATAAAGAAATGTGAATAAAAACTGGTTCCAAAGGTTGCTGCTCGTAGTGGAGCCCCCTAGAGGCAACCCACCAACCTGTCTGAGCTCCCGGTTTCTCTCCCCTACAGGGCCGTGCAGCCGTCCGAGCTGGTCGGCAGCGTCTGGACCAAAGAGGACAAAGAGATCCACTCACCCAATCTGCTGACGATGATCCGACACACCACCAACCTCACGCTGTGGTTTGAGAAGTAGGTGGTCGGGCCACGTCTCCACCTCTCTCTCACTCCACTGCAGAGAGCGGACATTCAGGCCTGCCGTTCTGCTCCTGCATTTCACGTCCCTCTACCCACTAGTGCCACCTGCTGGACGTCTGTAAAACTACAACAACATCAGAATCACTCTGAAATACAGTCATCCCTCGTTTGTCGAGGGGGATACGTTCTAAAAATAACCCGCAATAGAAATCTGCGAAGTAATCAGCTTTATTATTTTTTTTTTACAGTTATTATACATGCTTTAAGCCGTAAAAAAAACCCTAACCACACACTTTTATACACTTTTCTCAGACAGGCATTAAAATTTTCTCACATTTCTCTCTTATTTAAACACTGTCAAAGTTCAAACTTTTGCGCTTTAAAAAAAAAAAAGTATTAATATTAGTAAATGAAACCAAAGATCAAAACAGAGTTCCTCTGACGGTGCCTCTTTGTCCTGTCGCCACTCCGCTGCGCCAGGACAAACATGAACATTTATGTAAATCTGGCTCGCCGAACGCATTCTGTACTGTACAGGAGACACTGCACGGAGGAGATTGATTGACAATGGTGTAGTAAAGTACAGTCCTTTAGCCAATCAGGACGCAGAACACATGTCCGGTTCTCCCTTAGCCAATCAGGACGCCGAACACAATGCGCGTTCGTACTGTACGCTGTAACAAAAAAAAAAGAAAAAAAAAAGCATGCAAAATTACACACACAAAAATCCGCAAAACAGCAAGGCCGCGAAAGGTGAACCGCGTTATAGTGAGAGACCACTGTACCACTTTGAGTTTTACAAGTTACAATTTTGAAAGGTCAGGGTTAGGACCTTGCAGGACCAGAACGGGGGGGGGGGGTCTGAATCTGCAGTGCTCAGGGTCTGCAGACACAGGCTCCTCCTCCTACCGGCCAAAAGGTCAGACCTGTTCAGACATGAACTTTTCTCTGGGAATTTAGCGTCATGGCTAAAAAAATTCCATCCACCTACATCCCATCAGAAAGTTGGAAAGTCAGTGAGAACAAGACAAAGAAATCAGAAAAGTAGGAATGAACATAGACCACTATGAGCTTTTTTTCTCGGTCAAAAAACCAGGTTCGACCTGTTCTTCTCAATGGAAAAGAGTGATCAGACTGAATTTGCACCGACTGTCTGAGCAGTTTGTTTAGTGTGTGTGTGTGCGTGTGTTCAGGTGCATCGTGGAGACGGAGAACCTGGAAGAGCGAGTTGCGGTGGTGTCGCGTATCATCGAGATCCTGCAGGTTTTCCAGGAGCTCAACAACTTCAACGGGGTTCTGGAGGTGGTCAGTGCCATGAACTCCTCCCCGGTCTACCGACTGGACCACACCTTTGAGGTAACAGAACCTGCGGCTGCCTCGTTTTGTGATGATCCTGGTTGGGGAAAAACTGCTGTGACATGTCAAAATTCCAACATCGTCCAGCATCTTTTTGTCCTTCATGTCCTTCAAATGTGAAAGGTGATGGGCTACTCAGCTTGGTTAAAATGAAAGTGAACATATTAAAGCTTGTGGGAAAATCCATTTTCGTTCCGAGTAGGATTTTCTGGATGAAAGGTCGTTCGCGTCTGTCATGTGAACCTTCTGCGCCTTCCCAAAAACTTTTTTTGTATGGAGCTTCATCATGTACCTACCTTCACGTTTGCTGTCGTGCTGTGGAAGATGTGGAAATGAACTACAAATCTTTTTTTCCCTCTTCTTCTTCTTCCTTCCAGCAAATCCCGAGCCGTCAGCGGAAGATCCTGGAGGAGGCTCACGAGCTGAGTGAAGACCACTACAAGAAGTACTTGGCTAAGCTGCGCTCCATCAACCCCCCCTGTGTGCCCTTCTTCGGTAGGTTGCCCACGTTGCTGTGTGTGCTTGTAGAGGTCAGAGGTCACGTGGTTGTCATGGATCCCCCGGGGGTCCAATGTGGTGGCTCATTCATTCCAAAGTAGTTGCTCACCCAGTGCAGACGCCGAAACTGGCCATGGCTTCAGCATTATACGACAACCATATAGCATGTAGCGCTTCGCAGCATGCCGATGGAACTCCCATAATGCGTCGCAATTCATTAGCCAATTAGAACGAGCTGAGACACGGCAGCAGCACATACGATGTTGTGGCAATGTAAATCTCTTTTCTGGCCTTCATCATTTTTCAGAAAGACTAAACTAACTGAAAAAAATCTGCAATAGAAAGATGTTCTGAACTGTTTAAGGTCAAAGGTCGTCCTGCCCTTTTAGTGGCATTTCTTTTTGTTTCGTGGTTTGTTAGGGAAAATGCTTTTTTGGCCAAATGGGGTTTTGACTGCAGTATCTCGAGTGGCCACTGGAAAATAATTGCTAGTCCAGTATCCAGTTCTTATAATACATTGTGTGTGTGTGTGTGTGTGTGTGTGTGTGTGTGTGTGTGTGTGTGTGTGTGTGTTAGGAATCTACCTGACCAACATCCTGAAGACGGAGGAGGGGAACCCCGACTTCCTGCGGCGACACGGCAAAGACCTGATCAACTTCAGCAAGAGGAGGAAAGTGGCTGAGATCACGGGGGAGATCCAGCAGTACCAGAACCAGCCCTACTGTCTGAAGGGCGAGGCCGACATCAGGGTCAGTTTGCGCCGCCGCATCACTTCCTAGTCACACCACCGAGGTCCCTGCGACCCTTCTTAAAGGTCCAGTGTGTACTATTTGGCTTGATTATGATTTTTCTATTAGCTTATAAATACTGCCCATAGATACATTAATAAAATCGTATAATTGCAGTACAATAAAGGTCATTTGGTTTCCCAGCCCTAGAATGGCTCGTATAGAAATATGAAAATATACATAGAACAAGGGTCTTGCTTCCAGTTCGCTGCCATCTTGCACCGCCATATTTCTAAGGAAGCCTGGTGTGGACAATCCAGCTGCCTGACAGCGAGTTTCGTAATTTGGGTGACTGCTCTCGCCTTCAAATGAACAAACGAAGGAGAATGTGGACGAGGTATCCAGTCTTGAGTGCACAGCCCACCGTAGTTCACTGGCAAACTCAGGAGGGGGAGGGAGAGTGAAAGACGCTGCAATCGTTGATGTCGCTGGGTCTTCTTGAAATCTCCAAATGTTAGACACTTAACCTGTAAGATACAGAATCTACGCAAACACAAACCTACTGACTGGCTGATAGTCACCAGGCTTCGAATCTGATCTCTCTGACGGTTCATTATGACCACCTGACAAGTTCTGCTCGGATCTGTACAAACTAGCCGCTTTGTAACCACTTGATGTTGCTGTTCCTTCTTCAAAATCTCCATATATAACACACTTCTCTCTCTCTCTCTCTCTCTCTCTCTCCCTCTCTCTCTCTCTCTCTCTGGTGTGTGTGTGTGTCTGGAGCAGAAGTTCTTTGAGAACCTGAACCCCATGGAGGACATGACGGAGAAGGACTTTGCCGACCACCTCTTCAACAAGTCTCTGGAGATCGAGCCGCGCAACGTGCGCTCGCTGCCCCGCTTCGTAAGCTTCCTTCCCGTCTTGTTTTTTAAGGCCTCGTGCTTCAGGATTTACCCCCTGGTGGCGTAACTGGTGGTAAATTCCTGTTGTCCCTCCCCCTCCAAACCTCTCCAGGTGAAGAAGTACACCTGTCCGCTCAAGTCCCCGGGGATCCGGCCCACCTCGGCCCGGCCCGGCACCATGAGGCACCCGACGCCTCTGCAGAACGAGCCCCGCAAGATCAGCTACAGCCGCATCCCCGACAGCGAGGCCGAGGGCGGCGCCGTCTCCGCCCCCAACTCCCCGCGCACCCCGCTGACCCCGCCCCCGGCCTCCGCCGCCTCCAGCTCGACGGACGTCGGCAGCGTGTTTGACTCTCCGCAGGGGCCCAGCAGTCCCTTTCACTCCAGTAAGACCCGCCCACTAAACCCGCTGACCCCCTCACTGACCCGCCCACTGACCCGTCTTGCCTGTCTCAGGTCTTCTCGGTCTTCAGACTAACCATTAGGCCTGGGCGATAAAACGATTATGATAATATTCACGATTAAAAACTCCACGATAACGATGATAAATGCATGAGCTGTTATTTCGATAACCCAACCAATCCCACTTGAGAGAAACAAGCGCGTGCTAAATGAACAGCCAATCCCAGCAGAGAAACAACGGCGTGCCTCCTTCCCTCCACCCGCCTCCTCTCGCTCACAACAACTCAGATGGGAGACACACACAACCGTCCGCTAAATCTAGTTATAGGAACATGTAGAAATGAGTAGCGAGGAGCAATCAGAAGTCGAGGGAAGTGAAGAAACTGTCCAAAATGTGCCTGAGAACTTTACCCCTGACACCGAGGGTGAGGAGGAATCTGAAAACGTCCAGCAGGATGAAATAGTGGCGAAGAAAGGCAATACCAGTTCGGTGATTTGGAATTGGTTCGGCTACCTCAGGTCCGACAAAGTACAGTGCAAATTATGTCGGAGAACAGTCCCAAGCAAAACGGGAAACACCACGAACCTCTCCCAACATCTCAAGAAGTACCACGATAAAGAATCATATGAAAGCCAGAGTTTAAGTTTTCATGCTAGCCTCCCCGCAGGTAATGCTAAAAACAACGCACTGCTGGGAGTGTGCTGCATGATACTCCCGCTAGCAGTAGCAGTAGCCTAGCTAGCGACAGTGCTAAGCAAACAGTTGCTCGTCAAACAACAATACAGTCAGCCTTTAACGCAGCTACCCCGTACAAGAAAAAAAAACAAAAACGATGCAGTACAGAAACACAACCAGAGCAGTGACGTGCAATATTGTACTGTCTGTCTGTACCTCTTTTTATTTTTGTTTTTATTTTATTTAATCAGTTCAGTACACTACCTCTAAAATGTTTGAGAGATGTTAAAAACAAGACACATAATCCTCAACATTCAAGTTATTTTATTTCAGTACATCTAAGATGTAAAAAATAATACAAACATCTTGGTTCTGTCGGGTTGTTGTTGAATGTTTTGTATTGTCATACATTCTAACAATAAATATATCAAAATAATCCTTCTGGTTTCTTTGCGGTCCAAGGAGAATACTAATATTAAAACTATTATTGATTAAAAAAAAATTCATATCGTGATAATTATCGACATCGAGCAATATAAGAAAACATATCGTGATAAAAAAAAATTGCCATATCGCCCAGGCCTACCCACCATCTCCTTCCTTGTTGTTCGCAAAGCAAACTTGTTTCATGATTTTCCGACGTGCGAAAAACGTTTTATGTACTTGCGTCTGAAGAAATGAAAACTCTAGCTGCTCCAGAGCGCCACCCTAGAGGTAAAAAAAAAAAATACTTAAATGACCTTAGCTCTCTCCAGGAAGATTGTAGAGACATGGGACAAAAACCCCATGCCTTCCTCGTTTCAAGACCCATATTTCATGCGCTCTGACCTTTGACCCCTGACAAAGGTCAGACAAAGTGAGCTATTTTCACTTGTCTGAAAACAATGTAAAAGCGCAAAAGTAAGCAAGTGTCACACAGTCAAGACCTTCATGATTGAAAGTTATTGAAATTGTTTTGATAAGTTTTACCATTTTCGTTTTATGGCCCTTTTAAGTTGCAGTCCACTTCAATCCACCTAGAATCACTCAAAATCACCCTGAAAACACCATAAAACTAAATTGCCCCCTAGTGGCCACGAGGCCTTGGCGGGCTCAGTCCTTTGAACACTGCTTGCAGCTTTAAGTAATTATTTTTTCAATTAATTTCTTAGTTTGTTTTTTGGGGTGGTTGAGTGGTGAAAGGTCCGGTCATTGCAATCTGATTGGAGCACAGCGGCACTGCTGTGATGGAGGGGGACACTGTAGCGCCACCTAGATGTGACTGTTGATCTGCTCCACCGACATGAACAGCACTACTCCTTCACCTCCTTCTCCACCTCCTCCTCTCACCGTTTTCTCCTTTTCTCCCTGCAGCCGCCGACAGCATCTTCTCTCTGCCTCATGGCCCACGTTAGTATTTCCCTCCACCCGTCTGTCCTCCACCTGTCTGTCTTCCAGCTGTCTCAACTTCCACCCGTCTGTCCTCCAGCTGTCTCAACCTCCACCCGTCTGTCCTCCAGCTGTCTCAACCTCCACCTGTCTGTCCTCCAGCTGTCTCAACCTCCACCTGTCTGTCTTCCAGCTGTCTCAACCTCCACCCGTCTGTCTTCCAGCTGTCTCAACCTCCACTCGTCTGTCCTCCACCTGTCTGTCTTCCAGCTGTGTCAACCTCAACCCGTCTGTCCTTCACCCGTCTCTCCTCCACCTGTCTGTGTTCTACCCGTCTGTCTTCCAGCTGTGTCAACCTCCACCCGTCTCTCCTCCACCTGTCTGTGTTCTACCCGTCTGTCCTCCAGCTGTCTCAACCTCCACCCGTCTGTCCTCCCTGTCTCAACATCCACCCATCTGTCTTCCATTTGTCTCAGCGTCCTCCTGTCTCAACCTCCACCCGTCTGTCCTCCCTGTCTCAACCTCCACCTGTCTCAGCCTCCCCGTCTCAACCTCCACCCGTCTGTCCTCCCCGTCTCAACCTCCACCCGTCTGTCTTCCATTCGTCTCAGCGTCCTCCTGTCTCAACCTCCACCCGTCTGTCCTCCCCGTCTCAACCTCCACGCGTCTGTCCTCCACGTGTCTAAGCCTCCGTCCGTCCGTCCTCAATTATCTGTCTCACCTCCACCCATTGGTCATCCACCCGTCTTTCCACCGCCTGTGTCAACCCTCAGCAGTCTCACTGTGTGTGAGGAACTGATTCAGGATCAGCGGGATTCACGCACGCGCGCTAAAGCTCCTGTTCACTCCCCCACTCCACCCTGTGTCACTCCCATCAACAATGATCAGCTGATCATGTGTGTGTATGCATTTTTTGTATGGTAACTCCTGTGTGTGTGTGTGTGTGTGTGTGTGTGTGTGTGTGTGTGTGTGTGTGTGTGTGTGTGTGTGTGTGTGTGTGTGTGTGTGTGTGTGTGTGTGTGTGCAGGGTCGTCTTCGGTCTCGTCCATGGTGAGTTTGAGTCGTGGCTCTGACGACCTGGTGGTTCCTCCTCCGGTTCCTCCTCGCCGGCGCCCGGAGTCGGCGCCCGCCGAGTCGTCTCCCTCCAAGGTGCGTGTTGCGTGTGAGTCAACAAAAGTGTTTTGAAATAAAAAAAAATCCAAACAGGAAGTTGACTGTGTGTGACGCGCGCCCCCCCCCACCCTTTCCATCCCCCTTCTCCTTCCAGATGATGTCCCAGCTGGACAGCCCCCCTGCCGTCCCCCCTCGCCAGCCCACCTGCAAGATCCTGCCCCCCCGCTACCCCTCCTCGCCGCCCGACAGCCCCCCCTCGCTGCCGCCCCGGGAGCCGCTCAGCTCCCCCCTGCACCTGCTGCCCCCCCCTCAGGGCCGCCGCTGCGAGCTGCTGCCCCAGGCCTTCTTCCCGCCCACCACCACCGCCTCTTCCTCCGTCACCTGCATCAGCTCCACCTCCAGCTCCGCCTCCCCGCCCCCCCTCCCCTTGTCCCTCAGCCCCTCCCCATCCTCGGGGAAGATGCCCCTCCCCTCCCCGCCCCTGCCTCTGGCCCCCCTGGACGGCCCCCCTGTGCCCCCCCGACACGGCGTCCCCAAACTTCCCCCCAAGACCTACAAGAGGGAGTCTCTGAGCCACGCCCCTCTGTTGGACACGCCCCCCGCACTGTGATTGGACCACGAGGAGGCGGGGCTAAGCAGCCAACACCACAGCTGATTGGAGGGTTGAGGACTCTACTCAACGTTATCACTCGCTTTTTTTTTTTGAAAGGCTCAGAGACTTCGATGGATTTTTTTTCTTTTTTTTTTGAACATGGTGTGGTTTGTTTTCATTTCTGCTCAGAGAGGATTGTGGGTAACCGTAGGCCAATGTGGGACCCCCCGCAGGCTCAGGGAGGAGGGGGTTGCCAGGTACTGATGGCCATGTTCACGAAGACGTCAACGAATATGATTGTAAACAAGGGAAAAAAAAAAAAAAGACATTCAGCTGCCTTATTCTGTCAGGCGACAGGGGGCGCCGCAGAGCACTAGACTCTTTCCTTACATGATGTGTTCATTAAGTGCGTGTGTGTGTTGTGTGTGTGTGTGTGCGCATGCGTGTGTGAGGAAAAAAAACAGCTGATTCTACCTGGCCTTACACCTGTCTGCGTTTTCATTGACTCCGCCCAGCCGCTCCACTGAGCATGCTCAGTGGGTGCGCTGGGTCGCCTCATTGGTAGCCAGAGACAGCAGGGACACACGGAACCACGTTTTTTTTTTTTTGGTTTTTTTTTTACTTCAATGTTATTTAATTTAAATAAAATCTCTTCTCAAAACTTTGTGGCTTGATCTTTATGCCCCGCCCACAGCTCTGATTGACAGACAAATTGACAAAGGTCTCTCAACTTCAGGAAGCGAAGCAGGTTTTTCAAATTAAGTTCAGCCAGCAGTTCAGTCGTGAGATCCGGGGGAAAGAAGGTTCTGATCCGAACACAGGAATCTGGTCACTGAGTTTTATTTGGTCACTTTGATGTGGGGAAAAAAAGGGGGCGGGAGGGTCAGCCCCCCTGCTGTGCTGTGATAGGTTCAGGGACACCGCTCGCTGGTCGGTGACATGAATTCCAAAAGCTTTTCTTGTCAGTCAGGCTTCAGTGCACAGACCAGTTTCTGGATGCGGTCCAGGATGATCTGGTTGGAGCTGCTGCAGTCGGATGGTCTGTAGGGTGCGGCGATGGTCAGGACCCCCGCCACCCGGAGCACCGCCCCCTCCTCCTGCACCGGGACCCGGTTCTTCTCCAGCCACTGTCGGACGCTGTCCCTCCTCCTAGCCAACTCCTCCGGGTCCTGCTGGCTGGCCGCCACCGCTGAGGGCGGCAAGAAGCAGGTCTGGAGACGGCGGGCGGTCTCCTGGTCGGCCTCCTGCAGGACCTCCACCTCCTCCACCACGTGACCCATCACCACCTGCACCTCTGCCGCCCCCTCCTTCTCCCCCTCCTCCTTTGTGAAGTTCACCAGCACCACGCTGCAAGACAAGAGCAGGTGCTCCGGGTTAGAACAAGCCCCTCCTCTCCGGAATCCAATATTAGTGCTAATACTATTTTTTTTTGTATTGCAGTCTATGGGGAAAATTATTTTTGGGCCCAATGGGATTTCTTTGCTGCAATACCTCGAGTGGCCACTGGGAAAGAAGAAAAACTGGCACGCCGCCATATTGCCAGTCCGATTTGCAAGATTATTTTTTCCCCAAGGAGGTTTTTGTGATAACCACGCCCCGAACGCTTTTAATTGGTCCCTGCAACGTCTCTTCTTATTTTTGCATAATCTTGCTGATTTCCTATGGAGTGCGCTACATGCGCCACCAGCGGTCACCGAGGGAAAACAAATGGCCTAGCAGTCATTTATAGTCCATCATTTGGATTAATGATTAATGTCAAGTGATGGCAACTAATGGCAAGATGTCAACACTGCAAGCGGACAGGAAGTGGAGACTTTGAACGGAATCTTGCGCATAGTGATACAGGTACAGGTGTAACCCACGTGACTTCTGGTTCTCTTCCATTCATTCAATCATTGGCCCAGTCTCACGCTGGCTCCACCCACAAGGACTGCACTAAGCCAATGTTACGTTACAAATCCAGTCACACATTAGAACTACAGAGAGTTGGAACAACGAAAGACGACAGAAAGGAAAACAAGTCGCTGTCATTATGGCAATAGAGAGAGAAAAAATAAAACCATGGCAGTATTTCTGTCACAAAGCCTGATAGATTTAAGAACTTTATTCGTCACATGTTCATGCTGGATGTGCAGTGACGAATAGACAAAGTTACGTTTGTCTAACTGGCCGTCGGAAAGTCAAATTATCTTCGTGTGTGTGTGTGTGTGTGTGGTCACCTGGCCGACACCGGGTCCACGGTCAACAGCCAGCCGCGGTGCTGCACATCTTTTCCCGCTTTCACCGCCACCTGTTTGTTGACGTAACGGCACCACTGCTGCGGGCCGAGCTGACACCAGTCGCAAGGCATCATGGTCCACAGGGCCCCGCGGGCCGAGTCGTCTCCCTCAAAAGGTGTTCGTATGTTTGGGCGTGCGCTTTGAATTTGAAATACTTTACAGAAGAGAAGACTGACTGCTCGTGATTACACTGGAAGTAGACCTACGCATGTGCCCGGTCCAGCATTTAAAGCCGTCCGGAGGAAACGTGGACCTTCAAATGTGAATAGTTTCCGGTTCCTCTCCATTGCCGGTAAATTGCCGCCATCTGGTGGTTGACAACAGAACTGCGTCGAGTCGATCGGCGAACGACCAGGAGGAGCTCAGCTATCAGTTCACGTCATATTTTTAAATCATTTCTAAAACATTTGATGCATTGAGACAGTTTCCGACCCGTTAGCCACAGTTCGCCACAAGCTAATTCTAGCTTGAAAAATAATTTGTGCTTTGTTTTATACACATCTAAGAGTTTTACTTGATAAAGTGACTGCACTTAAGTTGATCACACTACCATGAAGCCCCTCCCTCCCCGACCAGTGGGAATTTAAAGTAACTGGATGCAGTATACTTTCCACCACTAGAAGTAGTTTCCCCAGCTGCCTAAAGTGAGCACACAAGAAATTAACAGCTATAACTTGACCATCAGCGTCTTGTTGAGTCAGTGTGCTCATAGATAGATAGATAGATAGATAGATAGACAGCCAGATAACCTATCAGTAATCAGTCATCTGCTGCTATCTTGGTTCCTGCATCCTGCTCAGTATCACAACATCAGCCTCAGTCGAGATTGGAAGTTAATTCTTTTTTCTTACCACAAAGCTGTCGCACTGCCCACTGATGATGTCATTATCCCTCCCCCAGCTGCGGCTCAGACGGGGTCAGAGTAGTCGAGCAACTTCAGCCCTTCAACCTTCAGCAGAAGAAGACGGAGAAGAGGAGGAAGGAGAAGAAAAATGGCCGACTCCACCAGCAGCACTCTTGATTCCTCGTCATCCAACAACTCCTCCTCTTCATCACTCAGAGACCTCGCATGGGCAGGTAAGACTCACCCTTTGCACCTGGTGAGGCTCAGGCAGGTCAAGTCTGGAGATGCTCACTGGTCCAGTCCTAATGTTTGTGCTTATTAAACAACAAACATTATAGGAAATGACCAGAAGACGCACATCATTCTGCACAATTGCAGTTTCACCGGGGACTCAGGTGTTTCACACCTAGCTAGCTTAGCCATTATCGAATTATGGCATACGAATGAGAGTGCTAGCTGCACTGGCGGTTAGCCCATTTTACCTACCTGTCATAATGTTAGGCAGCTAATTAGCAGGCCAGACAAGCATTTGCTAATGCAGGTGTCCTGTTCTGTTTTTATTTTATTTATTTATTTATTTATTTTTAGATAACTTGCAAATTGTTAGCCTGTGTAGCTATGCTATCTGTTCAATGCTCTTCACATTGTTGCAACACAAAAGCCTTTTGTCCAGTCAAAAGCTGCTCAGCTGACTCAAGCTTGTGGGTTCGGGCCGTTCTTTAATCTGCTGAAGGATTTTAATCTCAAACAGCTTAGAATTTTTGACGCGTTACGTCCTGGACGTCACATGACAATGTTACAAACTTCCCCCCTCCCACCTCCCCACCCCACCCCACCCCACCCCACCCCACCCCGATCTCTGTTTACTAGCTGTACAGCTCATTCACTGGAAGGAGCCAAAGAAGACGGCGGCGGCCTTCGGTTTCTCACTGCTGGTTCTGGTCTCTGTGGCGACTCTGTCTGTCATCAGCGTGGTGTCCTACCTGCTGCTCACCTGCCTCTGTGTCACCATCACCTTCAGGTAGGCGCTCACCCGGTCTGTCAGCGACCAGCTTCCACCGGCAGGAGCCAAAGGCAATCATTTAAAAAGAAAAGTTTAAAGGTCCAAAGTGCAATATTTTACCTGATTGTTTTTTATATTTATATTGGTAGAAGCTTAACATAATGCCCATAAATACATTAATAAAAGTGTATAATCACAGCACAATAAAAGTAATTTGGTTTTCTTACCCTTAGAACGGTTCTCAGTGTGTGTGTGTGTGTGTCTGTATATATACAGCGTGTTTTATATTTAGGGCGAACGCTCGCGTCCTCAAATAAACCAACGAAGAAGAAGTTGGACAAGGTATTCAGGTTTGGGTGCGCAGGCCACCGTAGCTCACCGGCACGCCCAGGAGGGGGAGGGGGAGTGAAAGACACTGCAATCTAAAGTGTAACCACTTGATGTCGCTGTCCAAATCCCATTTGCCCATCTGCCCATTTCCTGTTTCATACCCTTCACTTCCTGTCCGCAGAGTTTACAAATCTGTCATCCAGGCGGTTCAGAAGTCAGATGAAGGACACCCGTTCAGGTCTCTCACACATGCACACGCACACACAGACACGCCCACACGCACACACACACACACACTCACCCCTGCCGCCCCCCAATCACCTCCCCAGGTCTCTGTTGGAGAGGGACATCTCTGTGTCCGCTGAGAAGCTCCACTCGCTGGCCGACCGCTGTTTGCCCCACTTGAACAGCTTTTCCTCAGAGACCAGGAGGCTGCTGCTGGTCGACGACCTTGTCGACTCCCTGAAGGTCAGGTTGGTTCGCTCTCGACTGAGGTTCAGGTTGCTACGGAGCTGACGGTGAGATGCTGATGTCCTGGTTCTGTGGCATCCACAGCTGGCTGCCGTCATGTGGATCATGACGTACGTCGGCGCCGTTTTCAACGGAATCACCATCCTCATCATTGGTGAGCGAGCGCTCGTCTCTCTGATGGACAAAGTGAGTCTGGGAGGATGACCAAATGTTATCTCTACTCTCTCTTTCTGCTGCGTAGCCAACATCCTTTTCTTCGTCACTCCTCTGATCTACCAGAAGAAAAAGGTACGACTTTCAAACTTTTCTGTTCCTTATTGTCCAAACAAGACGACTTTAAAAAAAAAATGGAAATATAACGCCAATAATGTGTGTGTGTGTGTGTGTGTGTGCATTCAGGTACAGATCGATCGCATTGTTGAGCAGACTCGTACCAGGGTGGCGGAGACAATGAACAGGTGACATCACACATTTCGTGTCATTTTGGTTTCAGGCTAAAATAAAAATGAAAATTTCATTATTTTTCATTCATTCTTTTGAAAAACTGCCAACAGATTTTACTGGAAACCCAACCAAGAAATGTTTTTAGTCATTTCTGTGAAGAAGCATGAGACTTCACACTTAGCTTAGCCTCTGGCTCGCCTAGTTTGCTAAATATAGCCAGCTAGCCCAGCTGCAGGTTGGTAGCTGGCTAGCCTAACTTCTGGTTGGCTTGGTTTCTTGGCTGGGTTTACCTCTGGCCAGCAGAGCTGCTGATTCCCGTAGCTTGTGCTTCACATACGAAAAGGACTCTTTGTATTTCCAGGCTGCAGGACCGCCTTCCTGGTGCCGTTAAAAGAACCAAGCTTGAGTGACCACCAAAACCTCCAACACCCCGGCTCCTCCTCCTCCTCATTCTCCTCCTCCTCCTCCTCCTTCTCCACCTCCCCCTCTGGTCCATTTATCAGTGTTTAACTGCTGAATGTATTAAATTATGGAATCAACTCCTGAAGAACAATGGTGTTGCCTTGTTTTATTCCACCTGGCATCCCGAGGGTTCCGGGTTTGACCTCTGCTGAAGTGCCGCACAAGATGTTAAAATCAAACTTCCAGTTTCTCCCGTGAAACACAGCAGAGTCGCTGGTGGATCCGGTCAGGTTGTTAACCATCATAACCTTTCCTTGGTTCGTATCAGTCTCAGTCAGTGTTTTGTTCCGTCCCACTTCCTGTTTCCTCCAAAGCAAACGGCACAGACTTGGCTAATTTCAATCTTTAAATGTTACACGTGACACAAAACATTGGGAATCATTCCGATAAACAGGGATTTATTTGAAATGTAGTATACAACAAACATTTTCATAAATACTTTTGTTAACAGAGTCATTTCATGCCTACAGTGAAAGCTACGCCCATCAGAGCTGGTCAGAAATATCTGTTGTAGTCCAGCCAGCTCATGATACCTAAGCTCAAACCCCCATACTTCCCAGTGGTGAGGCCTCTTGTTTAAACCAGAGCTCTGAAGAAGAAGGACAGACCCGCTCCCAGGGCCAAACCCAGAGACAGGAAGAAAGCCATGATGGCTCCGGCTGTTTCTGCCTCGTGGGGCAGAACGTTTCTGCAGAACGAAAAGAGAAAAAGTGGCCAGTTAAGCCTTTACACCCCCCCAGACAGCGGGTTTCTCTGAGCAAATGTACGCCTCTCTCATGATCTCACTTTGGGCCGAAACACATGCACAGGCTGGCCAGGTATCCGTTGGAGAAAGCGAAGAGCACCATGAAGGCGATGAACCAGCCGTCGTGGACGAAGAAGACGGGGAGTTTGAAACGAGGTTGAATGTTGCACAGCATGAGGAGCGGGATGAAGGCCAGACGGGCCACGACCAGCAGGGGGAGCTTCAGGCTGTCCTTCTGCGGCTGGGACACAGAGAAGAAGAGCAAGCGTCAACATTTTTTTACCCCCAGTGTGGCGGCCTGTTCATTTCAATGTAGTTGCTCACTTCCACATTATGTGACGCACAGAACAGGTGCACATCCCACCATGCCCACGGAACTCCCACAATGCATCAGGACGAATCAGCCAATCAAAACGAGCCGAGACACAACAACACGTAATACGCCGAGACGTCACACTGGGAGGACAAAACTCTTTTCAGGCCTTTATAAAAACATTTTTTTTTGGAAGACTAAAAGACCATGACTGAAAAATCGGCAATATGAAGATTTGATATGAACCACATTTTAAGTCAAAGGTGTTTTTGAGCCTTGTGGGGTTGGCTGCAGTAACTCGAGTGGCCACTGGAAAAGAATGGCTGCACTGCCATATTGCCAATCCGGTATCCTGTTCTTATAATGGGACTCACCCGCATGCAGACCGCCGTCAAGCTCCGCCCGCTCCAGTCGCTCAGGTTGAAGAGCAGGAAACAGCTGACGGGGACAAAGTACTTCTCTGAAGAGAAGAGACAGGTGCAGCTCAGAATCTCCTGATTCATCCAGGGGACAAAATGAAGCTCCGACCTGCTGTGGCGCAACCTCATCCATAGGACGACCCCTGATCTGAAGGATCTAATCCGATTTATGATCTCCAAAGGCTCCGCCCCCTCTCTGGAATCTCGTGCGGGAAACAGCAAAGAAGAAGGAAACGAATGACGAACTCACCCCAGGGGGCGCCGTCTGCAAGGGTGGACCTGATGTCTGCCGTGATGGCGGGAAACACTCCGATGGTGATGGTGAAGGTCAAACAGACGCAGAGCGCCAACAACCAGATCTGAAGGTCAAAGGTGAGCAGTGAGTCTTTCCAGCTCCTTCGCTCGATCATCTCTGTTTGTTTTGGCTTCTCAGACCTTCTTGAAGATTGCCCCAATGGAGATTTTCTGCTCTCTTGCTTGGGTGGCTACTTCGTCTTTACTCTCTGCAGAACAAGACAAGTTGCCTCAAAGTCTCAATGAGAGAAAAAATTTCAATTGCAACGACAGGAGAATGAAACGGCGTTCACACCTCTGTTCATGAGATTGACAGAGTTCTCCTCCTCCAATGTCTCATTTGACTTCTTGTCCTGGTAGAACTGGAAAAAGTCCTGGAAAGACAACGTCAACACAAAGATGACACACTTGGCAGAGGCAACGAGACAGGATGGCAAGACAGTGTGAAAGTGAAAGTTTAAAGGTCAAAGTCCAGCTGACTTTCCCGTTCTCCGAGGATGTGGAACCTGACCTCTGCATTTAACCATCATTTTAACCATTGGGGTGACCTGACCCCACCCCCTCCACCTGTCCAACCACTGACGCTGACAGCCAATCAGGAGGCAGTGGAGACTTTTTCATAGTCTTTGGTCTGACAGTCTGGGAAGACAGCAGACTCTTCAAAATAAAATGACTCTAACCCCATAAAAACCATCCTCTTTGTGTCTGTATTGTTTGGCACTTCTTGATATCAGCATATGTGTGTGTGTGCTTGTGCGTGTGTGTGTGCGTGCGCGTGTGCGTTTCACCAGTTTTGGCAGCAGAACGTAGGAGAGGATGGACAGCATAATGACAACGCATGCTGTGATGAAGTAACCGAAGGCAGCATCGTGGATCTCTGAGCCGCCTGAAGGAGGGAAGGAAAGATGGGTAAAAAACAAGGAAGTAAGAGTGGAAGGAAAATGGAGGATAGCAAGGAACAAAAATGAATTAAATCGAAGGCAACACAATATTTTGTTCATTTCATACGCTTGCGTATTGCCACCTTTAACAGGAGTTTCTGTTTTATCAATCGAGAAAAGCTACGTTTCTCATGATAACTTATTTAGTTACTGGTCAAGTCTAAACGAGCTGCTGCTGTTTCGTTGATGACACATTTGACATTCCACACATGATTTATCGTCGAGTTGTGAGGCAGACTTGCTATGGCGCAGATCATGGCGAAGGCGGCGAAGGACCCGGCCATCCCCTGGCCACTCATGATGGGTGTGGTGTAGGTGGCTGGCAGCACGCCGGCCATCCCGAACAGGCTGCCCTGAAGCACCGCCCCGAAGGCTGCATACACACACACACACACGCAGAGGTCAGCCACCAGGGGGTAGCAGCGGCAACAACAGCAACGCAGGCAAGCTGGCCGACGGGACGGCGACGACTCACAGTTGATGATGACGATCTTCACCATGGTGACGGCAAAGAAGGGCAGCGGCTCAAGGGGCACCTTGACCAGGGCGGCGGTGAGGACGAAGACCAGCATGATGGCAAGCAGGCTGCCCATGACCCGCAGCCGCTGGGAGACCCTGGAACAGGAGCAAGAGGCTCAGCACGACCTGAGGACCAACCGAGTGGCTCAACGGGACATTGGGCCAGGCGCATTGAGCACGTTGACTGTCTATAAAGATGGGCGGAGTCACTGTACCATCGTTCATTTGGTTTTTGCAAAGAGTCGTTCTGAAGCCTAGAGGATTGAGTTTGAGTTTCCATCTTTGGACGCGTGTGTGATTGGAGCGTGGGTGCAGAGTGTCCCCTAAAACCCACCCCCAACCCGGCGGTAAGCCGATGACAGTTTGCTACTGAACCTTAAGGTGCGCCCACAACTTTCTGATCTGTTTACACAAAATCAGACTAAATGGACATTAGAGATTATTTGCTGTTGATTTTGCGAGCAATTTATATCAAGAATGAAATGCAGCCAGTTTGTGACAACAAGTTTAGGGCTCGTTCCTATGTTGACAGGAAGTAACTTGTAGTCTTTCAGCAACCAATTCTGGCGGTTCCTGGCGGCCAAATTGCAGAATGTAGGTTTCTGGTACTTTGGTACCGGAATTTTCCCATCTTTTTTTAAAAAAAAAACTAAACAAAAAACAAACATTCAATAGCGGTTGGAGTGTGCCGTGCGACTCTTCTTCGGTGGTGTCGGCAGGTGCGACGCTCACAGCGAGTGCAGCAGGGAGTTGAGGCAGGTGAAGAGCAGCAGCGGCAGCATCGCGCACACAGTCATCACGTTGTTGAACTTGGCCTCCAGCGCACTGCGCCGATCCTCAGCCACATCCGTCCCATTTTCCGAGCGGTCGTTGGATGAAGTATCCTTCAGACGGCCGGTGAAGTACTGGAGACACAGGCGGGCACCACGTGACGGTTAATTCTCAGTATTTAATGAGGATTTTCGGAATTCCGCACCTGCCCAAAAGTCACTACACTGTGTAGAAAGGTTCCATTAAAAAAAATGTGGCGTCTTCATTAATCAATGCATTTATTTATACAATGCTAAATCACATCCAGAGGCATCTTAGGGTGGATCACATCCCATTTGGACACTTGCTTAAAAAAGTGTGGACAGTCAGCCCTGGAAGTCGGATTTGAGAAGGAATCTGATTTGAATCAGATTCGCCTGCGGTTTGAACGCAGCCTCAAAGTGATTTGTACAATCAAAAGGTAAAAACCAACAGATCCCTCGAGAGCAATCAGGGAAAAACTCCCCAGTGGGGAGAAACCATCAGCAGAGCCCGAATCTGGAGGGCCCAGCATCTGCTTGGAAGGGTTAGGGTTGAAAAAGGAAACACAAGCAGAGGACCAGGGGTCGGCCAATCAATCGATCAGTCAATCAATCGATCAATCAATCAATCAATCAAGTTCAGTTCATGAGTACGACATTCATTTCAGCCTTCTGTTTGGAATCCGACACTTTCAGACATTCCATCTGTTGGCTGGATGTGGCTGTGCACCAGCTGCGAACTGTTCCGACTGGTTATTTCCGTGACCGTTTTAAGATGTTTTTTGCAGTTTGGCAAAATCTGCGAAATATTGTGACTCATTGACCATGTGTGGGGGAAAACCAAACACTGAGCAGACAGGAAGTGAGGTCGTACCACAGTGGCCGTCATGAAAAAGTTCCAGGGTAGCAGCGTCCCCAGGCCCAGCATGAAGAAGATGAGCCAGACACCATAGTACCTGCAGGGGGAGTCGGACTGCTTTTTTTCTTTTTTCTTTCAGAAAAAAAAAAAAAAATCTTTTACAATTGTCCTTTTCAAAAAAAAAAAACCCCCGCCGGGATGGGGGCAGGAACACAATCAAGCAAACACTAAAAACGATAACGGTTGTATTAGTTTCATTAGGAGTTGTGTCTCACTTGTCTCTTGGTGTGTTTGAGGCCATAATCCAGTGGAGGACTTGAACGCAGCCTGGACCGCAATCGTGTTGGACAGCAGTGGACTTTGGGAAAAGGGAGATGTTTTACATACATATACTGTGTCATGTGTGTTTTTTTGTTTTTTTTAATTTTTATTCTTTATTCCTTCAAAAATAACACATGCACTGTCTCTACTCAGCTAATATATAACATAAGAGACACTTCAGCGGTGCCTTCACTACCACAACCCAAGCCAACGTTTGCTAATCAAGTGTTTGTCCCAGCGCAAGCACACAGCAACTGACACACACTCACGCTGGAGTCTCTGGTGGGACACCTGTCGGTTGGATGATATCAGAGATTCCCGGTGATGTGGCTGACGCTGATGTGATGTGATTCCCGGCCTTTGCTGGCACTCACAGAACGCAATTTTTTTTCCCGTTTGTTTGTGTTAAGCACCTTCACACACATTGAGAAATTCAAATAACACAAACACGTGTCACAGTAAGTGAAAACAGCTCCAGAAGAGTTTAATGGCCCATTCTGACCATGCTGCTGCAGTGATGACAGAACACACCCGCCAGTTATGTTGCATGTCAGTTAAGTCGCGATTTACGTTTTCAAAATGCTTTTATTGTTGGGTTGCTTTTACCTCGAGTCTTCCTTTGCAGCAACAAGCTCCTCAGCCGATCAGATTCCTCTGTCAGGCTCCCGACATCAGCAACAAGCAGCTCCAATAAAAAAAAAAAAAAAAAAAAACCTTCCCTCAGTCTCTGCTGGTGCTCCTTGACATCTTTCACATTCAGGCTTGGACTCTTTGGCTTCTTGTCTTGATTTTCTGCTGTTTGCACGAGATTTCATGAAAACCTTTTTCCTTCTCTTTCCTTCAATGGCGCTAATATTTGTGCAGCGTCAGCAAGAATCACTTCTTCAGTCTGCGGTGACCTTTAACATCCAACCTATGGTATCAGTCAGGCGGACTTTGTATTGCTGACAGGGTGATAACCACGCCACAAAAGCGCAGCCTTTTAGGTGAATGAATAAGTGAATATAGCACATACCTAAATATGAGTAGATACTATGTTCACGAGGATGTCGTGGGGTCGGTATGGCACTGTTTAACAATGGTATAAAAAAACATATACATTTGAAAAACAGATTGTTAACTTTGTCTTTTATTTTCTGCCCTTTGAAAAAAAGAGAACATAAAGGGGAAATAAAGCAAATTTGCACAACACTCAGCTGAAAACCAATTCTAATGAGGAGTGCAATTTCGGAAGGCGGGTGGTGGTGGTGATTTGGAAATTCTCATTTTGTGACTTTAAGCCAAGACTATAAATTCATCTTTGAACTGTTGTAAACATTTGAGCTGCACTGGAGCTCCCTGATTAGTAATTATTAACAGAACCTGATCAATAAGAAACACAACTGATTTGTATCACTCTTGTGTGAACAAGAAAGTGAACTTGTTTTGAAAGATTACTAACTACTGAACCTGACGTCTCTTCTGTTTTTGTAAACTTCCCAAGAAAGGAGAAGTAAAAAGTGTTTTTTTTCAAATAAAGTAAAAAGAAAATAAGAGGGTTCTGTTCTTTCGATTCCAAAAGAACAGAACATTTTGAACTCAAAAAAATATATGTCAATCCACCCACATTTAACATTTTTCATTTTCAGAAGAATAAAGGTCTCCTCTCTTTTCCACCCCTCCCCCGAAGCCTTTCACGCTCTAAAATGACAATGGCGTCATGTTTTTAAAAAGCCACAATTTTCTTCTTATGAGTCACAAAAAAAACCTCAAAAGAAAAAGAAACCTTTTCGTGGAAACGGAGAAACGCTTTGCAGAATAAGTCTAAAGTCTGCGTTAAAAAAAAAATCTGCTTCAATTTTTATTTGTGCATTTATTTTTTTCTGTTTGTTTTATTTATCATGTATGAAATATTATTATTTGTGATTACGAAATGTCAAGTTCTCCTCGCGTCTGACTTTCCCCCACAGAGCTGGTGTTTGACAAAGGCACCATCTAGTGCCAGTTTTGGAGAGGTGCAGACTTTAGATCATGACGTCATAAAAAGAAAACGCTTCCCTCTTTCTGCTTTCCCACGTTCCCTTTAAAAAATACTGAGAAATCAAAACACTGTTTAATATATTTTTTCCCAGTTATGATTCTTCTTTACAACATACATAAAATTGCGCTTCGCCCTCGTGGATTTTTCAACCATTACTTTCAGATCACAGATTCACCTCAAGTAACGACAGGTTTATTATCTCTAAAGCAAAAAATATTCATTTCAACATGTACCAAACAGAAACAAAGGCATTTTGTGGCGATAACATACATTTCTTTTTTTGTCATCGTTTTATTTTGTTAGTCCCAAACCTTTTCTACATTGCCCCCTTGTGGGTGCAAGAGGTAAGGTGTCTGTCACAGACGATCCACAGATTTTCTGTTTTCAAACTCAAAACAAAACAAAAAAAAAGTTGTTTTCATGTACTTCATTTTAAAAGTTCAGCCAGTTAGTAAATATGAAAATGTTTCGTTCATCCTAACAGCAGCTTTAAGCGGCAATCTTTGAGTTCCAGCAAGTGTGACAATAGGAAATACTTCAGCATGTTTCGGGTTAAAGTGGGGATTGGAGTTAGGGTTGGGAAGGGTTGAGGTTTGGGCACTTTTCATCCTTGATGACGTTTTGGTAGAAGTTGCAGTGTGTCTCCCACTTGTCTATGTGAGTGCTTAGCATGCATGCTCCGTGCTAATTTCCCCTAGCGGGACTAATTACATCATTAACTAGCAACCTGGGAGCCTGAGCGGCCTGCTGTCGAAACCCTTTCCCCCGGTTTGGAATCACCGGGAATTATCTCTGCGACTTTGACAAAAAAAGAAAAATCTCACTTGAAAACCTGATGGCTTCTCTCTGTAGCATTTCCAATCCCACCGGAAATGGGACAGAGCGGCCAGGTCATTTATAGGCTGAGACGAATGGTTGAATATCAGGACTTTTCTCGTTAAGGCTGCAACATCTCCTGCGCGTCCCCAAATTACCTTAATACATGGAAGACGTGAATTACAAAAGAGTGTGTGTGTGTGTGTGTGTGTGTGTGTGTGTGTGTGTGTGTGTGTGTGCGTGGGTATGGGGAGGGGGGAGTTTACAAGGAATTTGCTGGTAGACGACAGTGTGTCGAAGCACGACCAGCCTCTGGAGGCAGCGAGCTGCTGCGCCGAGTCTGTGTTTGCTTTCCTTTTGCTCAATCTCATATTCTCCTTTAACTTCGTCTCTGGCTGCGGGCGCCGCCGACGCAGGCAGCATCTCGCTGTTTTGCAGCGGCAGACAGCGTCCGAGTCGGATCCCTGAAAGAAGGAGTAAAGAAGGAGGGGGTGGTGGTGGTGGTGGTGGTGGTGGTGGGGGGGGGGTGTCGTTATTTAAAGGCAGTGAAGCAAGGCTCACTGAATGTGACGGCGGTTCACGTGGATACAGTTGGAGATGATCGCCTCCAGTGCGCAAATGGTTAATTAATTGATGCGCTGCCGTCTCTTTGACCCGCTTCCCGGCCTAAATGAAGTGTAAACGCTGAGAATTCATGTCAAATTACTCGGGTGTTAGGAGGAGGAGGAGGAGGAGGAGGAGGAGGAGGGGATGTTCAAGTCTTTCTCGTGTAGGACGAAAGATGATCTTTAGGCCGACAGGCCACATTTCAGGGGTTTATTTCGCATATTCATCCACCCAGATTCAGTGGAGAGGTCTCGCGTGATCAGTGACCCTCCACACACAGTGTCCTGCGGTTGTCTGCAAAAACAGCACCACACTTAGCCACCGTCTCAACTTAAATCATTGCGCCGAGGAACCAATCAGAAGCTGGAGCTACAAAGAGACAAGAGGTTGAGTTCCGCTGCACTCTGGCAAAAAAAAAAAAAAAAAAACTCCCCCCCCAAAAAAAGAAGAAGCGTCTGACTGCTCGTAAGTCGCGGTGATTAGCTTGGCAGTTTATAATCAGCACTGAAAGGTTTACACGCATTGAAAGTACAAAAAAAGAGAAAAGAAAGATGCTCAAGATGTTTTTCCACTGCGTTCCTCAACTGACTTTGCGCCAGAGTTCGGCGAAACACGCCGAGTGGCTTGAACCTCGCAGCAGCAGCAAGTCTTCAACCTGAACCGACCCATTTAAGTGCGAAAAGCCCTCTGTTTACAGCCTCCTGTTAAAGTTCCAGTGTGCAATGTTTGGCTTGATTTTTGATTTTTGTATTGATGAAAGCTTAATATACTAAATTTAAAAAAAAAAAGTGTATAAACGCAGTACAATAAAAGTAACTTGGTTTTCTTACCCTTAGATTGGTTCTTGGTGGACAACCCGGGTCGCCTGACAGCGAGTTTCATTATTAGGGTGAACGCTCGCGTGTTCAAATAAACCAGCGAAGAAAAAGGTGGATGAGATATTCAGGTTTGGTGGCAGGCGCAGGCCACTGTAGCTTCACAGGCAAACTCGGGAGGGGGAGAGAGAGAGTCAAAGGCGCAGCAATCGACAGTGCTGTCATCTTGTGAAGATTACAAAAAGTCATTAACGTTACAAAAAGACACTAAAATGAATTTTGACGAATTCAAACTTGAATTGAATTGAATCCAGTTGACTTTGTACTGCAAAGCGACAAGCTGCCATTCAACGCGTATAAGCACATTTGGTTGAGGCGCTCGACGATCAGACGCGTCCTTCCGTTCTCTCTCGTTCAGACATCGGATCATGTTTTCATTTCAATGTGATCGTCATTGAGTCGTAATCACCTCAGAAGTCTTATCAAAGGAGGAAACATTCGTCACATCCTCGGTTTGTGTCGCCCCCCCCCCCCCGCCCCCCCCTTTTGCACATCCAAACGTTTCCAGTGTTTCATCTCCGTCGCGCCTCTGTCGGTTCCCCGTTGCGCTTTCTCGGCGCCCCCTTTTAGCTCATTTGCTTTTCAAAAGTCGCCTCCATCTTTAAAAGTCTGAAAACTTGAAAAATCTCAATCAATTTCTTCCAATTTGACGGATAAATTGCCGTGATGTCGTGCAGGGGGGCGCAAACTCTCGCACGAAACACTTTTGAAAAGAAAAGTGTCGCATTTGACCGGCAAGCTCAGCGATGAAGAGAAGTTGGAGCCGAAATTGGATGCTGTAAAGTCAAGACCGGAAGAGGCTGCTGGGGGAGACAAACTCATTATCTCTGTGAGCTCCATTGCCACGGCAACTTGACACAGAGGGACAGCTGAAGAAGAGCCAAGATGTCGACTCTTATTTTGTTTGGTTTTTATGTTTTGTTTGTTTTTTTGGGGGGGCTTAGAAATGGCAGCGCCGATCATGACAGGATGCCAAAAGCAACCCAAGGACAGAAGAGTTGAAAGCCAAACCACATGGGCAGAGAGGCTGCAGAGGGATGGAGCTGATGAAGTAAAACCAGACTGAAGAGTTTTCTCCCCGTCAACAAACCCTGTTTTTTTTTTTTTTTTTTTTTTGGGGGGGGGGGCACTAAAAAATGACTGCTTTAAAAATCACTTCACGCTTAATTTGATGTATTTTGGCCTTTGAAAAAAAAAATGAAATGTGAAAAACAAATACAAAACTATAACTAATAATATTTTTAATCCGGGGGAAATTAAAAACAAGTTGATTGAACTGAACAACATAAAACAAATTGGATTCCACTGTTTAGGAAAACGCGCAGAATAAGGGGAAATCAAATTTAACAATGTGAAAATGACCAAATGAGTGATCAAAACAAACATTTTTAACCTTCACGTGTGTGCGGTTCATCTCTGTGAAAAGCACAGCAAAGTTTTTCATGAGCCACGCAACGACGTTTGACTAAAAGAAAACAAGTCTTTGACACGGCGAGGCTGGACGGAGAGCCGCCCCGCTCGCTGCGACTCCTGGACTCGTGTCAGGAGGATTTGACGCTGAACTGGCAGTGACAGTGGAGCCCTTCTCCTCCGCAGGGCCGCTAATTGTGAGGCACAATTAACATTCCTGTCACTTCCTGTCTCGTCCACATATGTAAATGGTGTTTTTTTTTTTCTCCTCCCTTCCTCTCCCTCGTCTTCTCGCCCGCGCACACACACACACACACACACACACACACACACACACACACACACACACACACACACACACACTCCCATTTTTCTGTTCCACCTCACTCACTGTCTGCATGTTGGGCCAGGAAGTGATGCAAACCCTGCAAATTTTTTGGAGTTGAGGCTCCTCCACTTAAAAATATGGAGTGCAAATGGTGTATATGTGTGTGTGTGTGTGTGTGTGTGTGTGTGTGTGCAGGAGAGAGAGAGAGAGAGAGAGAGAGAGAGAGAGAGAGTGAGAGAGAGAGAGATATTCTGATTGTATGGAGTGTTTTTTTGGGTTGATCTCGGCAGCCGACTCCTCCAACTTCAAAGTGTTTCATCTGTGGATCTCCCCCCCCGCCCCCCCTAAGATATTTCATCAGTGTTGATGCTTGAATCAAGTCTCTCTAATTTGTGCTGTGAGTTCAGCAGCCATGTTTTTTTCTTTTAAATCCTTCACTTGATTTCTGGATGTTCTGGAAGAAAAAAAAAAAAAAATCTGAAGCATCAGCCTGTGAAAAGTGGTCAGAATATATTTTGTGGGACGGACTGAACGGTGTATTCCTGCATGTCTGGACCTTTCGATCGAAGGACTCCCCAATCTTTTTATCTCCATCCCACAGAAACTGTTCCACGCTGTAGCACCAGCTGAACCGACGGCTACGTCTTGGCTCTGTCTTCTTCTGTGATCTTCAGGGGAAATCCAATTTGCAATTTGCAAATCCAAAGACCAACTGAGAACTTACTTTTGTTGTCTATTGGCAGTTTTGGCAAGATGTGTCCGCAACCTAGCTGCACACTGCAGAAATGTCACTGTCGTTGCGCAGAAAGTTGCCTTATTTAATCGCAGTTTATATTAATCCAGTGGGGACATTGACCCTTGGTCCATATTCAGCATCTGATGCAACCAACAACCCCCCCCCCCCCCCCCAAAAAAAAAAAAAAAAAATTCAGGGTGCCAATTCTAAGGGAGTTCCAAAGTTTCCCATTCATGGCCTGTCAATAATCCCATTCACTCTGCGACGGTGGTGTGTCCTCCCCTATTCATCCACTCTATCCATCCATCTGTGGTGTTTGCGCCACATTGGCTACAAGACTTTCTTTTGGAATAAACGTACTCCTTTATAATCAGGCCAGTGTCGACAAGGGTTCCTTCATCATCTTACACGTCGCTGCTGCCTGACAAACCACCACAGTGGCAACAGAAACAAATGTTCCTTTGTGGCAGCATCTGTAAAAACACTGACACCCCAAAGTGTCACCTGAGTGGAGTACCAGCGCGAGCCTTCCCCATTGGCTTGGGCCACAGGTGGGCGTGGTCTCCCTCCTCACATCCTTTTCGTCCATCCCCCCGCAGTTTGGCTCTGAGTTCATCCGGAGCAGCAGCAGCAACAGCAGCAGCACTGCAGCTGTGCAACGCCGGAACACTGTAGCATTTGTTAATGTTTTTTTTTTTTTTTTTTAATCACTAAAAAAAAAAAAAAAAAAAATCCATGTTACCAGGAAATGCGTCTCCCTTCTTCTTGTTTCGTTTTTTCCTCCGTATCTCCACCTGTGGCTCCGCTTAACTCGGACAAATTCTGACATCATCGCTGCTTTGTTACGAAAACCCTGATTTTTCTTCTTCTTCTTCTTCTTCTTCTTCTTCTTCTTCCTCCTCCTTCGCCTAATCTTTATTTTTTTTTGGGGGGGGGAAATCTTGTTTTTGGCAGCCGAGAGACCCCCTCCCTCCCACCTGGGGCGCGAGGAAGCGGCGCCCCCACGTCATCCCCACCCGCGCGCCTCCCATGTAACGGGTCCCCCGCGCCGCCCCGCGCCGCGCGATGCGCCGCCATGGCGCGGTGTGACCGAGGGGCGCAGACCCTGGTGGCCCTCGCGGGCGCCTTCGCCGCCTTCAGCCTCATGAGCGTCGCCATCGGCACGGACTACTGGCTGTACTCGCGCGCGCACATCTGCAACGCCACCAGCAACGCCACGGCGGACGAGAACCGCGCGCAGCAGGCGGCGCGCAAGGCGCGAGGCGACCTGACGCACTCCGGCCTGTGGAGGATCTGCTGCCTCGAAGGTCAGACACACCGGTGGGTGGGGGTGGGGGGGTGGGGGGGCTGCTGACTTTCTGACTTTTCTTTCTTTTTTTTTTGGTCTCTTGTTTGTTTCGTGTTATCGCACCCCACATCCGGTCGCCTCCTGACGCCTTATTTCACCTGGTGCGACTCAAGTTTTGCCTTTTGCGAAGTGCTGAGTGGTTGGAGGATTCTTTTTCTCACACTGACTTGAATCGGCAACATCTGAACAGACACCCGAGTTTTGTTTTTGTTTGTTTGTGTGCGTTTCTTTGTGACGACGCGTGAAGGCAAGGCAGACAACGAGCCACCGCCGAAATAAGACACACACACACACACACACACACACACACACACACACACACACACACACACACACACACACACACACACAATAGTCATTGTTGCGATGGTTTCTCTGCACGTTGCAACAATTTAAATCAAATACTGAAAAATGCGCTTTGCAAAGTTGAAAGACAGAAAATTGTTGCTGCGTAATTCCGCCTGTTTCTCTCCTTAACTGTTCAGCGCACCGGTGAAACATTGACCTGGTGCGCCCAAATCATTGAACACGTGTAATTCATTCATTATTTTCTCACTTTGATACTAGCAATAATATATATATATCCGATTCGCGTTTCCCCTCTTTCATTGCGCATGATTGGAATCTTCCACCCAAAATGTAATACAAAATTGACTGATTGAATAAATTGTGTTGTTTTGTTCTTGGTAGCAGACGCACAACTGCTTTTAAACCATTTTGTTTGATCTCGAACACAGAGTCGGTCATTCTTTTTTGAGTTTTTTTTTTTCATACTATTTATATTTTCTTCTTCGGTGAAGAAGCAAAGATTCGGATTGGTCGGATCAGTTCTCTGTCGATAATGAGGAAAAAGAAGGAGCGATCAGCGTGGCCCGTGTCGTCGCCATGCCGTCGTCGTTGTAGATGCTGTGGCGCTGTCCACTGTGGTGCTGGTGCTGAAACCCGGGGAGGGACAGAACGGCTCAGGTCGGCTCGGCGAAGCTGCTCTCAGCTGGACTTGTTCCGTCTGAACAGTTTTCCTTATGAAGGAGCCTCGCTGGCGCTGAAACTTTTCATTCTGCTCAAAACAACTCATGAAGAGAGCTTCTCAAGGTGGCTGCACTTCCTGTTTCTGAGGCAGCGCATTCTTAGAAGCGACCCCCCCCACCCCCCCCATCGCCCAGCCCCCGCCCCTACCTGCAGATGATGCAGTCCCTCCAGAACTCCTCTCCTGCTCCCCAACTATCTCTCTC
The DNA here is from genome assembly GCF_046127955.1 of Nelusetta ayraudi. Classification (NCBI taxonomy): domain Eukaryota; kingdom Metazoa; phylum Chordata; class Actinopteri; order Tetraodontiformes; family Monacanthidae; genus Nelusetta; species Nelusetta ayraudi. The sequence continues at coordinate 928,015 of NW_027466184.1, forward strand.
TCTCTTTGTTATCACCCTGAATTGTGCATTGCTATTTATAGGTTTCCTGTAAAGTCAACCTAAAGGCTCTTCCTCTATCTCTCCTCTGGAAAAACAAAACAAAACAAAAAACGAACGTACCTGATCTTCTGTAGGGCACAGAGAGCTTCTTAACAATCAGCTCTTTGCCTGCTGAATCTGTGGTGGTGGTTGGGAAATGTAGGGGTGGAGGGTATGGGTTATGGGTTATGGATGCACTGTTGAACCTCTTGGCTCCGCCCCCCTGATGTTAGAAGATGTCGACTGATAATCAGTGGATTGAGTCAAAGTTGCAGCCGTCATTAAAGGTCCAGTGAGTCAGAATTTGAGATTTTGAAGAAGAAACAGCAACATCAAGTGGTTGCATTTGAGATTGTGACGTCTTTCACTCTATCTCCCCCTCTTGAGTTTGCCAGTGAACTATGGTGGCCAGCACACCCAAACCCAGATACCTTGGTCGCCTTCTTCTTCGTTGGTCTAGTGAAAACACAGTCACCCTAAATATGAAACTTGATGTCACACAGCTGGATTGTCCACACCAAGTTTCCTTAGAAATATGGTGGTGCAAGATGGCAGCTAACTGGTAGTAAGACCCTTGATCTATAGATATTATTATATATAAATAAGAACTGTTCTTATTGTACACTTTAATTAATGCATTTATGTTCAAATCATGCTAAATATTACACACTTGATTTTTAAATCTGAATTGTGATCTGTGGAAAACTAGTAAAAGTTCTGCTTTTCTTGGATTATTATCATTTTTTTTTAGCTTGTTTACGATTTCTTGCAGCACGCTGATTAGCTTGACTTTATGCTAATAACCAACATCAGAACATCTCACCACGGACAGCAGAGAGCAAATTTTGTGAGAGAATTTAATATCACAGCGCTAATTTAAGATTCCAGGCTCTTTGCACCTTTATGCCACAGGACTGCAGCCGCAGGTGCCTGCAGGTGGTGCTGGCTGAGGCGCAGCAGCTGCAGCAGCAGTCGAGGCAGCACGTGGCGCCCAAAAATCAGACGGCTTACTCTCATTTCAAAGTACAACCTTTCAATATTCATGACTCCCCAATGTTTTATTCTCTCTCAATAGAGCAGGGGAAGATTTTTCTCATGCAGAGCCGAGACCGACTTCTTTGAATAGAAAGAGCCCGAGGGTTTGAGAAGTTGAGAAACTCAAATGCACAGCAGTCGGTCCCCAAAAAAGTACTAAAGCAGAAAAACACACCAAAGCAAAGCAAACAAACAAACAAACAAACAAAAACATGTAAAACATTTGATCAGCTTAGTTTTTTTTTTGATGCGTCTTGCAGAGACTCTAGATGTTCTGAAATAATTGGCTTGGTTTTGCTTTAAAGGTCTGGAAAGATGCGTTAGCATAAAACAGCTATCAACAAAATGAAAATGACTAAAATGAAAATGACTAAAAAGTCACAGTCGTAAGTTCTAGTTTTGTTAATAATACATATTTATCTTTACATAATAAGCAGGTCTTCTTTTTCCTTGTTCTCTGCCTTGAAGGTACAGAAACAAGCAAACGTGACATTCCACCAATATTCCTCTGACCATGATGTTCACTGGAGCTGGAGCCATAGATCGTGGGATATGGAGAAAACATGTTGTCTAATGTCTATTGAAAAAGATCAAAAGCGTTAAAGCAAAATATGTGTCTTTGAAGTCCCACAGTATTTTGCTCTTTATTGAGACGACTCTTAAAACAATGAAAAAATTGATGAAATACAGCTACTTTTTATTTAGGTACTACTAATATAATTTCTTTGAGTCCGGAGGGCCATAGTTTGCCCCTACCTGCACTAGGACGACAATACATGACCATGAGATGGAGACGCCACAGGTGGTGGAACTTCTGAAGGGTTTTGTGGCTCCACCAGACAATCACGGGGGATTGGCTAGTTCATGCTAATATTGTTCTCTCTTTTGACTCGCTCGGCTGTAGCTGCCATCGGTCAAAACTCTCGACTTCTGGCTTCCCTTGCAGGTATCAACAAAGGGAGCTGCTTCCGAATCAATCACTTCCCCGAGGACAATGGCTACGACACGGACAGCTCCGAGTTCATCTTACGTAAGTCGTTGCAACCTCTTTAATCACTCCAAACCTTAATCCTCCGCCTACCCTCCATCCCCCACCCACCTCCACCCTTCCTGCTCCCCCGGCCCTCTCACCACAGCAGTGATGGAGTTATCACAAGGGTACTTAATGTGTCATGACACCATCCACCCATAGACGCCTGATCTCATGACAGGAAGTGGAGCTGTGAGGATGATGGAGTGTGTCTGATGAGTAACGGCGGCAGTCAAAAGCATCGACTTCAGCTGCAGGAATAAAAGAGGCAGGATTACGACGCTGTCTGGATGAAAAGAAACATTTCTTTGTCACTCCAACTCATAAAAATGCTAACTGTATGTCATAAACTCAGGGAATACCCAGTGAAATGTTTGCCGTCTATGAACTAAATTTGTCCGTAACCACCGCATGTGATTTTTAAATGTGGCTACATTTGTGATTCAGCAACAGCAGGTTATTTCATGTGGAAAAAAACGTCAAACCGATAAAATAGCCGTTGCATCGTACCAAAATTGCTGCATCTGCCCAAAGACTGGATCCAAAGACGATCTGAGTCTAAAAAAGAATGAGGCTAATACGGGAGCAACAACAGGACTTGACTGGAGTCCAAATTAATTGTAAAAGAAGAAAGAAATAGAAAAAATATATAGCCACAAATGTCAATTTTGTCAGTTTTGAGAAAAAAGTGCCCATTGGAACGGGGTACTTTGGGTGGCGAGCGTATCTGAGCGCCCAAAGACAAACTGATTCCTGTTTCATGCACATTCAGAGCGATGCATTTCGTCTCATGTGAACAGGAATCGTTCGAGCCTCCAGCCTATTTCCCATCCTCAGCACCATCCTGCTGATGCTGGGCGGCCTGTGTGTTGGCGTCGGACGCGTCTACAGCACCAAGAACAACATCCTGCTCAGCGGAGGAATCCTCTTTGTGGCAGCAGGTAGGTCCGTCCGTCCGTCCGTCCATCCATCCATCCATCATTCATACATTGATCTATATGTACACTCATGCATATCACCATCCATCCATCCATCATCCCTAAATCCATCAATCCATCCCTAAATCATCCATCCATCCAACCATCCCAACGTCATCAATCTATCATCCCTAAATCCATCCATCCATCCATCTTTTGCAACCATCCATCATTCATACCATGACCTATCTATACATCATGTATGTCATCCATCCATCCATCTATCCATCCATCCTAGTTCACTAGTGCAACACTAAATGCGAAGATGCTTCGTTATCTTTTTGGGTTGGATTTCAAAGACGCTCCTGCTTTTCCAGTTCCTCACACTATATATTTTTCAAAGCTCCTTCTCTCTTAAAGACATAGGAAATACGCTGCCTGATGTTTTTTTTTTTTTTTTCACATTCCTCTTTATCCACTCCTTTTTTCTCCTGAGAATTGGGGGGTGAAAAAAAGAAATGTTTGACTATGTTAGGAGGTGAAAATGAGCACAAAAGACGTTAATATTCAAATCGCATTCGGATTGTGAGAAAACCTTTCAGGTTTTATTCAGAGGATTTGACTTCACAGGAAATAACCAGCAGGGATAATGAGGGGTTGATGAAGATATGCTGCAGGCTCAGCGTGCTCACGACGTGCTCTATCATCCGTCCGTTGTGCTTCAAGGACCAGCGTGTAAATTTATAAAGAGATTCTAGCAGACCTCGCCGTCAGAATTTTAGGCTTCTGTTAAATCATCTACAGTCTGGCTGGATTGTGAGCTTGAATGCTTTTTCCTCGTTGAGTGGAACCGATGACTGTGACTAGAATCACACACGCCTCAGTTTTATTTACCCCTGTACTTCTTCCGGGGGGGGCTACGGGCTCAGTTAGTCATCCAACTCAGAAGTATTGTTACTCAGCGGTTTGAATCCCAACTCTGTCCACATGTCCAAGTGTCCTTGGGCAAGACAGTGGACTTCCACTGGACCTGATGCCACTTGTACGGCAGCAACAGCTACTCATTGGTGTGAATGAGAGGCTTTGTAAAGTTCCTTAGGGTAGCATGAAGGTACTAAAAAGTGCGACAGAAGTGCAGTCCCATTGTGCAGTTACCATTTGCCATTGATCTCTTCTTCTCCAGGCTTGAGCAACATCATCGGAATCATCGTCTACATCTCCAGCAATGCCGGCGATCCCAGCGACAAGAAGGACGAGGACCGCAAGAACCAGTACAACTATGGCTGGTCCTTCTACTTCGGCGCGCTTTCCTTCATTGTGGCCGAGTCGGTGGGAGTCCTCGCAGTCAACCTCTACATCGAGAAAAACAAAGAGTCGCGCTACCGGGGCCGGCACGACTTCATCAAAAGCACGTCCTCGCCCTATTCGCGCATCCCGAGCTACCGCTACCGCAGGAGGCACTCGCGCTCCAGCTCCAGGTCCACCGAGGCGTCCCGCGAGGCCTCGCCGGTGGGGCTGAAGATGGGCGGAGGTGGAGGCTTGGGGATGGGTTTGCCCATGGGAGACATATCCCTCTACTCCCTGAGTCGGGACCCTCTGAAGGCCGGCAGCGGGACCATCGGTCCATACAGCTCGGAGAGGGATTCGGGCTTCTTGCAAGTCCACAACTGCTTCCAGAAGGATTTTAAGGATGGAGGAAACAGGAGGACCACGCCGGTTTGAACTCCAGAGTTGCTGGTTTGTCGCGACTTCGGTGGAACTTGTTAGATTTTGTACAGTTGATGTGGCGCAGAACTCTTCCTATGAGCTCCGGGGTGTTTTCACATGACCCCCAATTGTTCTGGACCATGATCTCCCAGTGACACATTCGTCCTGGCATGTAGCCTTGGCTCCCTGAAGCCAAGTCTACGTGCCTATTATATACTGTAAGCATTGGTGTAAGCATTAGATACTGTAAGCATTGGTACAAATTGGTACACTCACTGTTAATATTCCATGTGGACGATGGATGTGTCTCACATTTTGAATCTCCAACCACGGACCTACTTCTAGGTTAACCACAAAGCTCCACTTCCTGACACATTCTGGATAGTTTTTGAAGAGACAGGAACTATGGGGAGTGCTTTTTTTTTTCTTCTTTTCTCCAGTTGACTACCTGCACGTGATTCACGCTACAGACCACCGGTCAGTAGCTAGCTGCCTTTGTCTTCAAACCACTCAAATACACTGGGTTTTTGGGGTCCAAGCAGAGCGCATTGCTAATGTGAAACCACCCGCTGTAAGGACTTTGGGGACCTTCGCAATGGAAAAAAGTGCCAATATGTGTTTGCGGTGAAACAGATGGGACTCAATATATAACATTTTTGCATTTGATGATATCTGGAAAGTGTAGGTTTTTTTTTTTTTTTTTTTTTCTTTTTAAATCTTTGAAGACCTTGACAGTGGCCACTGACTCTACTTTTACAACCAGGACACAAACTATATTGTCCTTGTTGTCTTTTGCGGTCTTGATATATTCAAAAAGTTTATGGAAATCTTGTAATGTTCACTTATGTACACAAAGATATTGATGGTTTTCTCTAAAGAATTCCTGTGTTATATTTTGGAAGTTATGTTTTGTTTCATTTTTTGTTTACTTGGACAAAAAAAAAAAAATGATATTAGATTTGCATCCAGAGCTGTTCCCTAAAGTGACGTGCGTGACGTATGCGAGTGTTTCTTTGTCGTATTATTGTAACTTAACACAAACGGTGCTAACCCAGACCCCACTGCCATTGAAACACTGCCTAATCTCAATAATCTCAAGTTTGTACGTGACTCCTACGTGTGCTCCCACTGTGTGTGTAATATGTGTGAAGGGGCCTCAGCCACTGTCGATATGTGTACAGTAAAAAATGTCAACAACAGGCCGGCAGTATGCAGTGTGTCTGTGTCCCGCGGCAGCGGCTTGCGCGGATCGCCCACTTTGCTCTCCAGGTGCTCAGGGACAAATTCATCCGAGGTTTTCAGGACAAATAAGACGTTTCCTCGCGCTGTTTTAACTGTTTTAACACCCGGGCGAGACAGACAGACGGTTGCAGCAGTGCGTTGAAACAGGTGAGATCGTGCCTGACGTGTTGCTGTCACTTAACATTTATCCCATTTATTTGTGTTGCTGGGTTTTTATATTTGGCACAGACTTCATGGGCAGGGAGAGATGCGGGTGGGTGAGGAGAGAATTGGGGTGGGTGGGGGCTGAGAATTCTAGGTACTCCTGTCGTTGGAATCATATACAACATGTTGGTGTGTTGGAAACAATGGACAAGTGGAGTTGAACTGAAACGACAGAAAAAAAAACGCAACATAATTTTATAAAGGATGCACCATTAAGGGGGTTCAAACTACTGTATTATATACTTATTTTCAGCCCATTAAAAATAAATATTTCACCATTTGAAAAAAAAGAAAAGAAAAGAAAATAGCATTATACATTATTTGACCCGCTCCAGCCCAATAGAGTGAAAATGTCTTGACTCGGCTGTGAGTGGGTTAAAATTTGGTTAATTTTTATTGGATAGTTGTAAACTTTATATTTTAATTTGTTTGGTTTTATGTTCATTTAATCTGATATATATAGATATATAAGTTAGATAAGACATCGAAACGGTACTGTTACTGTGGCCCAAAAACCATGATGCATCCCAAACCGTAGGAGAACTGTACCATTGCATCCCTAATATCTATATATATATATCTATATACATATAAGTATATATAGAGAAAGATAGATAGATAAAATGTTAATTTTATATATATACATATATATATATATATATATATATATATATATATATATATATATATATATATATATATACATATATATATATATATATATATATATATATATATATATATATACATATATATACATATATATATAAACACATATATATATATGTATATATATGTATATATTTATATATGTATATACTACATATATATATGTATATATATGTATATATATATATATATATATATATATATATATGTATATATATATATGTAGTATAGACCTGGTTATCAGGTTATATAGTAAGAACCTGATTCTAAGTATCTAAAATGACCGTATTATTTGGACATGAGCCTGAACTCACAGCGTCGGGACACGTGACGGCGGCTCAGCTCTCCGGGACGACTTGACATGAAGGAAGGGACGAGTGTCTGGAGCCGGAGGCGCTGGAGGGGATGCAGCCAATTATGGTGCGTATGTGGACGACACGATAGTTTGCTAACATTAGCAAAGTGTCCCAGACAGACAGACAGACAGGACTGACAAATGGGCATTAACCAATCAGACACAATCTATGCAGCTGTCTGGGCTCACACCGTTAAATATATCTTCGGAAGGGATTTTGTTCTTTTTTTCTTTTTAAGTTTAAAGCAAAATTGAAAAAAGTCGGCTGGGTCCATTGTGTCTCTTGCGCCTCTTTGCTTGTGGGGGGCACGAGTGTTTGGCTAATGGTGCGAAGGCTGATGGGCCTGTTGAGGTTCTGTTAACAGTGGGTGGAGCAGCAGCAGCAGCGTGTTGAGTGAGTGGACTTCTGCTCTGCTGAGCTAACAGGCTCCCCGATGCTCATCCAGTCTCGTCTCCGTCGACAAAGGGCCGCAGTCGCAAGTGTGATGCATGATGAGCAACGGACGGGTCGGTCTGAGTTAAGATGAGTCGCTCGCTCGCTCGCTCGCCCGCGTGATGCAGCTCACGCTCGAACGGGCCGAATATTTTTAGTTGGGGATGTTTTGTTTACTTCGCGTAGCAGCGAGTCGCCATGAGTGCAAATGTGTGTTGTGGCATGAGAGCGGCGCGGAGGAAGGCAGAGTCCTGAGTCAGGAAAGGACTTTGGTAATTTAGAGGTTTGCGAGCTGCCTCAGCAGCTTCACTCCACCAGCGACCTCGATCAAAGCCTGGCACTGCTGGTCAGACAGGAATGTTTGGATCGTGCCCTGAAAACCAAACGTGACTGACTGACTTCACCCGTCGACACACCTGTCTCACCCCACGACCTCTTAAAATGGCTGACACTCAGCCGACGCAGGTCCGAGGTTAGACCAGCCAGCATCAGCGAGGTCAAGGGTCACCCCCGAAGCCACCGTGTCAACGCCAAAGGCCAAACAAATGGGTGCGGGTGGCGGGCGTGGTTGGGAGTGACTCAACCAAAGGAATCATTTGGCTGCTGACAGGGTGAATCTTATAGAGTCGGTGACCTGGTCTGTTTGTTCATTTCTGTTTTTTTGTTGGAAAGATTGTGTTTGTTGTCTTTCCACGAAGTGATTTTGGTGCCAATGAATCAGGTGTTAAAACGTAGCGACATCACCGGTCGACGCTACGCTTTTTTTTGGAGCAACTGTCAACGACCTCCTGCATGTCAGCTGGTATTGGGATAGGAACGTCCCTCTGAAATGATGTTTTGAATTACAGTCTATTCTGCAACATAGCATCAGTTCACTTTGGAAAAAGATTAAAAAAAACACACCTCAAACCAGTGTGAAAACTTTTATTTCAGAATAAGAGGAAGTTTCTCTGTGAATTTTTCTAATGCGGCGACATAAAAAATGTGGAACGTCAACCAATATTTGTTGCTGAAAACACTGTCGGTCAATTCAGCTCAGACCGTGTGTATCTTTTTGGGTTTTGGTGCGGTTCCTTTTCACATTGAAATTTTCGCAAGAGTCCCAGGATTTGACAACAAACCCACATGTGTGCAAAGATCGTTCAATCATTGGGCAAAACGGTCTGGGGCGGGGTAACACGGTAAAATACGGAAAGTAAAAAATCATGGAGCTCCAGCGTGCTGCACTCGTTGTGCTCATAATGTTTGTTTTTCTCACACAAACAAAAGCGTTTGCAGCTAATTTGGAGCATCGGAGGCTTTTGATGCAACGTCGATTTTATGAGTTTAAAATTTTGCGACAACGAAGACTTTTTGCAAGAAGCGTCTCCTCATTGCTCCACGTTTGAACCACGACTCGTGTTCGCCTGACGGTCCGACGACGTACTACTAACCTTTCTACCATGCTAACCAAATCAATATTTCCCATAATGGCTGTGGCTACGGAAGCCTGTGACGTGTAAAAAAGTGTGTGATTTCACAACTGGTTCGCACCATGGTTCGTTTGGAACCAAACCGAGACCACCTCTCTGGCGAGGTCTCGGACCGGCTGTTTGCTCCGGACCAGAGTTCGCTGGTTTGCATTCACACCGGCCCAAAATGTCCGCACGAGGGACTTTTTTGGTTTAGTCCGAACCAAACAGGGCAGGTGTGAATACGCCCTAAAAGAACCAAGACATCAGGTGTTACCGATTCTTCCGACATGGACACGAAACCCTAAAAACCCCTGAAAGAAGATGCCGGCGCCTCAACCTCGCCACCTCCAGACCCCCATTAGGTATGCAAAGCATTTGGGAGAAGAGGCTGTGAAACCACAAATAGAATTCATTGGACTTGGCAAAAAACATTTCACTTTAAATGCAGCTTCACAGTTCAGACAGCTGCTGCTCACAGTGCAAGCGCACAGACGGTGCCGCCTTGCTATATATACACACACACGCACACGCATAAACACGCGTGTGCGCACACACACGCGTGCCCGCGCGTGCGCGCACACACACACACACACACACACAACACACACAAGTTCAATGGCATTTAGGTCCAATTAGGACACATTACATTGTGTTATTTAACTCTGACCTGCAAGGGCACTGGAACAACAGCTTGATGTCTGCAGTGCTGCACTCGACCGCTCGAGTGCAACTTTACGGCAATGAATCCTTCGAACCGAATCAATGATTCAGTTGATGCCCGTCTTATTCTCTGGCAGGAGAAGGCAAAATGTGCTCTTACAACAGAACGGCAGCCTCCCTAATGTGCTTCTGATGCACCTCTCGGCGGTGTCACATGAAAAATGGAATAGTTATCATCTACAGGGACTATTTCTGGACCCCAAGGTTGCTTGATGAGACTTTCCTTGCGGGGTTGTTTTTTTTGTTTTTTTTTCCTGAAGGTGCGTGAGATTGTGTTGGCTGCCAAAAAAAAATCACTCTCACGATCCATGCCAGCGTGCCACGCCCTTCGGTCAAGGTTCAGCGTGTTTAGTATTGCGTTAGCTGCAAGTTCGCGCCACAATAGTTCTCACCTGGAGCCACCTGAATACACTGCAGCTCAACACAAGCATTGGAATACAGGAGGTGCCGCCCGTCTCTTCTGCCTGTTACCATCTGTGGCGAGGAAATTGAGGCGGTTGCCTCCACCAAGTACCTGGGATTTCCCCTCAACAACGAGCTCGACTTGTCAGCGAACACTGACCACGTCTACAAAGAAGGCTGCGCTTTCTCGAGAGGCCGGCATCCTTCAACGTCTGCAAGAAAATGCTGGAGACGCTAATTAAAAAGGCCACCACCACTGCCAACGGCGCGGAGCAGGACTATGTGGCATCGGTGGGTGTCAGGAAAACTCTTTCCAATCTGCTCTCTCGATCATTGACACAGCAGCCACCCAATGCATGAACTGGTGGTGGGGCAGAGAAGCTCGTTCAGTGGGACGCTGCCGTCACTGAATTGCTCCACAGACCTTCCAACCTATCAGGTTCTTTAACACAAGTGTGTCCCACACGTGTATGCACATTCATGCACTTTACATCTTACAGTTCTGCATTTTACTTTCAAAAAAACTCAATTTTTTAACCTCAAATCTGCATTTTAATTATTCTTTTACTCCCAATTGCTTTGTTTGTTTCTTCTCTATTACTTTTTATGAACTGATTGCTGATGACTGATTGTGCAGCTGAGAAACTGAATGTACTTTGGGATAAATAAGGTAGTGTTCTATCTATCTATCTATCTATCTATCTATCTATCTATCTGTCTGTCTTTGTGTTCAAAGGCAACACTGCAAACTGCAACACAAGCAAACTGTTCAGCAGAAGACGGCAGTGAGTGGTTTGAATAAACCGTGAATGTGATCACGCAAACATTCTTCGGTTTATCTGCACAAACAGTTGCCGTGCGTTTCGAAAACAGAAACTTTGCACCCACAAGCTGCGACGAAGGGCTCAACTTGAATCTCCACGTCACTCTGCATTTGTTTTCTGTATAGATTCGCTAAACCTCTCCCCAACATCTAGCTCTTCATTAGGCTACACTGACGCCAGACTGTGTGCATTTCCGTCTGTCACCATCATCTCTAGTTAAGTGGCTGTCAGGATGGTCTAATTTGAGACGTCGCTGCTGCCCTTTACAACCACTTCCTCCAACTTAGTAAGTACGCGGTGAGTTCTACGATGTGTTGATGCTGCACAGAAGTGCATTCAGAGCCTTTTAATGGCCTTTGAAATTTGTATTTGATGGTTGTTCGCTCTTTAGAGCGCCACTGGACTTGGAGGTGGAACAGACAGTTCTTTGTTTTGTTTTTTACGCTGGGACACGTCAAGTATTTGCGCAATGGACCCGGAAACATTTACACCTGTCTAGTACATCTCTCTCAGCATGAGGGGTATAGGGGGTGGTAAGTGCCTGAGGATCATATGGATGAAGGGATTGGTTCCTGGCTGTGAACATGGTGTTCGTGACTCTTGGAAAATTTCTTTTTACTTCTTTCCTTTTTTTTATTTCTATTTTTTTTTTTTTTTTTTTTTTTTACGTTAGGCGAGTGTTTAAAATAGGACCCAGGCTGCTTTAAGGCGTAAATGAGTGGACATGCAAATCTTTAGACCAGAGTCTTTTGAGTCATCTTTAGAGTAAATGTCTCCATGTGTCAATGGCAAAAAGTGCATACGTGCATATTTTTTCAGTAAAAAAAAAAAAAAGAGACAGAAACAAAAAACTTTGGTTATAGTAGATGAACCAGTTCCGCAAAGAACAAGATTTGCAATGTGGTCAAGTGACAAAACGTTTGTTCCACCAACCTCAACCTCAGGTCACAATAAAATATCCCATTGATCCCATTTCTTCCACAATCAAAAACACGGAAACCAGGAAAGAATTCCAGTTTGCCCTCAGTGCCACCAACAAAAAAGCGAGAGGTGTGTTGTTGATAGGACGACTAGACGGAGAATAGTCACAAGTTTGCAAGTTTACAATCAACTTTTTTAGGGACTGTCACATTAAAGAAACTCATCTGGCCATATTGTCCTCTATTTTAGACAAAAGCAAGTACTGAGTTCTACTGTTGGCAACAAGAAGTATTGAGCTCTACTGTAGACACCAGGAAGCATCAAGGTCTCTTGTAGACACCAGGAAGTATCCAGCTCTACTGTAGGCAACAGGAAGTATCCAGCTCTACTGTAGACACCAGGAAGCATCCAGCTCTACTGTAGACACCAGGAAGCATCAAGGTCTCTTGTAGACACCAGGAAGTATCCAGCTCTACTGTAGGCAACAGGAAGTATCCAGCTCTACTGTAGACACCAGGAAGCATCCAGCTCTACTGTAGACACCAGGAAGCATCAAGGTCTCTTGTAGACACCAGGAAGTATCCAGCTCTACTGTAGGCAACAGGAAGTATCCAGCTCTACTGTAGACACCAGGAAGTATCCAGCTCTACTGTAGGCAACAGGAAGTATCCAGCTCTACTGTAGACACCAGGAAGTATCCAGCTCTACTGTAGGCAACAGGAAGTATCCAGCTCTACTGTAGGCAACAGGAAGTATCCAGCTCTACTGTAGACACCAGGAAGTATAAAGGTCTCTTGTAGACACCAGGAAGTATCCAGCTCTACTGTAGGCATCAGGAAGTATCCAGCTCTACTGTAGGCATCAGGAAGTATCCAGCTCTACTGTAGGCATCAGGAAGTATAAAGGTCTCTTGTGGACACCAGGAAGTATCCAGCTCTACTGTAGGCATCAGGAAGTATCCAGCTCTACTGTAGGCAACAGGAAGTATCGAGCTCTACTGTAGGCAACAGGAAGTATCGAGCTCTACTGTAGGCAACAGGAAGTATCCAGCTCTACTGTAGACACCAGGAAGTATCGAGCTCTACTGTAGACACCAGGAAGTATCGAGCTCTACTGTAGACACCAGGAAGTATCCAGCTCTACTGTAGACACCAGGAAGTATCGAGCTCTACTGTAGACACCAGGAAGTATCGAGCTCTACTGTAGGCAACAGGAAGTATCGAGCTCTACTGTAGACACCAGGAAGTATCGAGCTCTACTGTAGGCAACAGGAAGTATCGAGCTCTACTGTAGGCAACAGGAAGTATCCAGCTCTACTGTAGACACCAGGAAGTATAAAGGTCTCTTGTAGACACCAGGAAGTATCCAGCTCTACTGTAGGCATCAGGAAGTATCGAGCTCTACTGTAGACACCAGGAAGCATCAAGGTCTCTTGTAGACACCAGGAAGTATCCAGCTCTACTGTAGGCATCAGGAAGTATCCAGCTCTACTGTAGACACCAGGAAGTATAAAGGTCTCTTGTGGACACCAGAAAGTATCCAGCTCTACTGTAGGCATCAGGAAGTATCGAGCTCTACTGTAGACACCAGGAAGCATCAAGGTCTCTTGTAGACACCAGGAAGCATCAAGGTCTCTTGTAGACACCAGGAAGTATCCAGCTCTACTGTAGGCATCAGGAAGTATCCAGCTCTACTGTAGACATCAGGAAGTATAAAGGTCTCTTGTGGACACCAGAAAGTATCCAGCTCTACTGTAGGCATCAGGAAGTATCCAGCTCTACTGTAGGCAACAGGAAGTATCCAGCTCTACTGTAGACACCAGGAAGTATCGAGCTCTACTGTAGGCAACAGGAAGTATAGAGCTCTACTGTAGACACCAGGAAGTATCGAGCTCTACTGTAGGCAACAGGAAGTATCCAGCTCTACTGTAGGCAACAGGAAGTATCGAGCTCTACTGTAGGCAACAGGAAGTATCCAGCTCTACTGTAGACACCAGGAAGTATCGAGCTCTACTGTAGACACCAGGAAGTATCCAGCTCTACTGTAGACACCAGGAAGTATCGAGCTCTACTGTAGGCAACAGGAAGTATCCAGCTCTACTGTAGGCAACAGGAAGTATCGAGCTCTACTGTAGACATCAGGAAGTATAAAGGTCTCTTGTGGACACCAGAAAGTATCCAGCTCTACTGTAGGCATCAGGAAGTATCCAGCTCTACTGTAGGCAACAGGAAGTATCCAGCTCTACTGTAGACACCAGGAAGTATCGAGCTCTACTGTAGGCAACAGGAAGTATCCAGCTCTACTGTAGGCAACAGGAAGTATCGAGCTCTACTGTAGACATCAGGAAGTATAAAGGTCTCTTGTGGACACCAGAAAGTATCCAGCTCTACTGTAGGCATCAGGAAGTATCCAGCTCTACTGTAGGCAACAGGAAGTATCCAGCTCTACTGTAGACACCAGGAAGTATCGAGCTCTACTGTAGGCAACAGGAAGTATAGAGCTCTACTGTAGACACCAGGAAGTATCGAGCTCTACTGTAGGCAACAGGAAGTATCCAGCTCTACTGTAGGCAACAGGAAGTATCGAGCTCTACTGTAGGCAACAGGAAGTATCCAGCTCTACTGTAGACACCAGGAAGTATCGAGCTCTACTGTAGACACCAGGAAGTATCCAGCTCTACTGTAGACACCAGGAAGTATCGAGCTCTACTGTAGGCAACAGGAAGTATCCAGCTCTACTGTAGGCAACAGGAAGTATCGAGCTCTACTGTAGACATCAGGAAGTATAAAGGTCTCTTGTGGACACCAGAAAGTATCCAGCTCTACTGTAGGCATCAGGAAGTATCCAGCTCTACTGTAGGCAACAGGAAGTATCCAGCTCTACTGTAGACACCAGGAAGTATCGAGCTCTACTGTAGGCAACAGGAAGTATCCAGCTCTACTGTAGGCAACAGGAAGTATCAAGGTCTCTTGTAGCCACCAGGAAGTATCAAGGTCTCTTGTAGCCACCAGGAAGTATAGAGCTCTACTGTTGGCAACAGAAAGTATTGAGCTCTTCTGCTGTCGAGATGAAGTATCAAACTCTACTGTAGACACCAGGAGGCATTGAGCTCTACTGTAGACACCAGGATGTATCAAGCTCTACTGCAGGCGACAGGAGAGTGAATCGCAGAGGGAAATCTTAAGCGTTGTGTGACAGCTGGAGCTGCGCTGCTTGTCTTTGTAAACAAATCCCCTTCCTTGTAAACAGTTTGCTGAGACAAACACGAGGCCAGGCAGTCACGGCGGACGGACGACTGAAGAAAACAGCCAGCGAGGACACACTGCACGCCGAGACCACGTCTGTTCTGAGTCCGTTCTAGGGCAAGGAAAGAGTCGTTCTTGTGACGTCATGTCCCCCGCCACTGGTGGATTAAAGCTGTAACTAAATAAGCGTGCAGTCCGGCAACTTGAGTCCCGCAGTTACATTTATAGGAGCTCCTCCCCAACACGGCAGCACCAAGCGGGGGCAGTTGGTTTGGTCATCAACTCTCCTGATCTGCCTCAACAGCTGTAAGTCTAAACTTGCTGTAGTTGCCCCCACCTCCTGGTCCCGCGCCGGCTCACAGTGAGCAGCCAGAGTGCGAAGGAGGACGCAGCAGTTGGGCCCCTTTCCCTTCGGACAAGAAGTGCAGACGCCAGCCGTGGGCTGCGAGGACTCAGGAGGCTCACCGCCACCGCCACCACCGCCGCCGCCGCTGCTGCCGCTGCTGCCGCTGCTGCCGCTGCCAAACGAGACGAAGAAACTCTTGGGAGTCTCAACTTCACAATATCCAGATAGTTTTCTTTCTTTCTTTATAATTGTCATTTGAGTCAGAAGATCAATCATGCACAAGCGCACAAAGGTGAATATCGCCATCTTCGTCCTGCTGGTGGGCATGGCTTGCATGTTCACGGCAGTGGTGACGGACTACTGGGCCGTACTCAGCCCGCGCATGACTAACGTCAACCAGACCTGCGAGGCTGCTCACTTCGGCCTGTGGAGGCTGTGCAAGAAGCAGATTTACATCGACTCGGAGCACTTTGTGGAGGGGAAAGGCTGCGGACCCATCAGCCTGCCAGGAGGTGAGTTTTGTTCCGGCCAAAGTTCCAAAGTTTTTGGAAATCTGCTTGAATGAATGTTGTTTATCTGTGGGTTGTCGGGTGGCCAAGCGCCTCTTCGGAGTCAGGCTGTCATGAGGTCCTGTGGCTTCTAAGAATAGAAGGCCCAAATGCAGGCAGGCAGGCGTGTCAGGCGAGACAAGTCACATGACGTTAAAAGATTCCCAACCTGTTTTCATCCCTGCTCTCGGTATCCCGTCGTGCTCCCAGCGAATCCCTGCCTCCTGAAGGCGCCCTCAACACACTTGTAAAGGCTTAAGGTTTTTACATCCACAGATCACCGCAAAGTCTTTCTGAGGAAGGTTATTCAAGGCAAACACACACATACGCACACAAACACATAGGTGTTAAGTTTAGCTGCTACTGACTTCTGGTATCAAGCAGGAAACAATTCATTGTGGCCAAAATACTGGATGTGGTGCAATTTCACCCTCAGTGTCCCTGCTGGTATGCCAGGTATCCCTGTCCAAGATCTCTTTGTTAATTCTTAGATCAAGGGCTAAGGTGGAACGCCTGTCTGAGCTCAATCCAATTTCATCCCTTTACTCCGAATCACCTTTTAACAAATGTATGTTTTTGGTTCCTCGTTCCTCTTTGGGTTTTGGGGTAAAAAAAAAAAAAAAAAGCAAAAGCTTTCCTTGAAAACATTTTCTAGAGTGTCTTACAAGTGTCTCTTCGGTGGCTTCCATATCTACAGGCACACTGAGCAACAGATGTAAACACTTCCCTTATAATCAAGATTATTACATTGTTGTTAGTTTGAAGCTGTTCCAGTGGCTGATGGTCTTTACTCCCTTACAAAAGGCAAATTACATTAGACACAAACATTCTCAGTAGTTGTCTCACTACTGTACTACTACCAACAAATTCACCCGAGACACACACACACACACACACACACACACACACACACACACACACACACACACACACACACACACACATGGCACAAGATTCATGTGTCGCACAAGTGTATTATCCCAAAATAAGTCCTGGCTGACAGCTTTAGTTAGACGACTGGGAATCCCAAACACCGTCTTCACTGCTGGGTCCCTTCACCAGCCGATGAGATGCCCCCAGCCAGCTTGATTTGCTCAGGAATGGAAGGCGTGCGGCTGGACATACCAGGTCCACCTTGCCCACCCACACGTGCAGCATAAAATTCAACCGATTACACCAACAATTGCAGGTGCCTCACAGTGTTTTAGTTCGCTCGAAAGCGTGGAGTCCCGACCCTTTGGCTCCTACGCCGATGGAGGTGTGTCGTTGTTTCACAGACCAGCCAGAGCTGCCAACACCAACTACACTGGCCTGAAGCAAACAAGTGTGTTGCGACATTTCCATTAGTGTCCCATTTGTTTCATCGGGGGCTTATTGCTCTGTTTGGAAGAGAGCGGTACTGTTTATCATGGCCACAAGTCCTCAGCAGCAAAGTGGCTCACTGATCCAAGCCAGGTCTTTCAAACTGAGCGCGCGGCGGTGGAGACACACAATCAGGAAACATGAGCCGAGCTGGGGGTTTTTTGTTTGGGGGGGGGGGCAGGGCGGGGGGTGTTCGACTTCAATCCTCTCGCACGCCTTCCCCCAACGGCCAACACGCCGTTGGATTATCCAGCGTGCTTCCAAATGCGGCCGCTGATTTGATCGAGTAACGTTCTGCGAAGTGTCCCGGCCCGGCAGCTGGTGCAGTTAAAATTAAAAGCTAAATTGTATATCGTAAATTGTCAGCTGTTCCACGGCTGCGATGGGTCGAGTTTTCACGCCGCCGCCCAGCAGCGCCCATCTCTGTGAGTGACGGCGCCACCTGGGGCCGTCGCAGACATTTTCCCCACGCGGTGTCGTGTGTCCCTCTGCAGACCCCTGCAAAATGACTTCGCATTCCCAAAGGGCTACTGGGAAGTGCCCACGCTCCGATGACACATTGGCCCCCAAAAGTTAGCGATCGTTTACAGGGATGAGGGACCGTCGGTCAGTTCCGGAGAACTTTAATTATCTCACTGGGTATGATTAGAAAGCAGGGGGGTGGTTTGTTGACCAGCTCAGGGGTCTAGTCGTAGAGTGTCCGCCCTTAGACTGGGATGTTGTGGTTCCTATCCTCGGCTGGGTCATACCAAAGACCGGAAAAATGGTGGCCATTGCCTCCCTGCTTGGCACTCAGCGTTTGAGTATTTGGGGTTGGACTTGGGGGTCTAGATCACCCAATGATTCCTGGGCGTGGCATCGCTGCTGCCCCCCCCCCCCCCCCCCTTAGGGGATGATGGGTCAAATGCAGAGGACAAATTTTGCATCCTTTGGGATGTGACAATCAGTGGGACTTTTTTCTTTTACTTTTCCCTACATATGGAAGAATCAAATGGTTGATCCTGCAATGCTCTTTTTATTCTCCATTGTCAAATGTTCTAGGGGGCCAAACAATTTGTTTGTACTGCTCATATTTCATTTCAAGACTCCCTGGCAGACCTTTCTTCTTCTTTTTTTTTTTTACTCTTTCAAATTCAGATGTATCCATCTTTCCAATTGTGTTAAAAGTTTTTACCTAATTTTTTGTGTTTTGTTTGAAGTTTTGTGAAAAGCAAAAAAATATTGTGTGGCAGAAAAAAAAAACTAGCGTGTAGATTTTCAAGCACTATATTTTAATGCCCTCTCAAAATAAAAAAATGTCAAGTTAGCTCTGCATTTTAAACTAACTGAAAAGTGAATAAACACTCAGTTCTAAACCGCTAATCCCTCTTCCGTCGCCGCCGGCTCTCCGGAAACCTCTTCGGGAGGTGTTTCAGAGCCTGTCAGCTGCGACCAGTGGGGACAGAAGCAGGCGGGAACACGGCCAACGGGTCAGCAGTGGAAACTAGCCTCTCCGCTTGCTCATTATTAAAACTGCGTAAAAATGTGCGCAAGTCAACTGTTCCGCTGGTAAACAAAAACAAACTGCTCTCGGTGTTGACAGGCGGATGAGTCCGTGTTTGTTTGCATGTGGGATCAGTGGAGTGAAATCAAATCCGGATCACTCACTTGCTGCGTGGATATGTAACACTAAGACTCGAAGCAGCAGCAGCAGCAGCAGCGCGAGAAAACGCACACGTCTGTGTGTTTCTCGGATCGCCCGGGCGCACATTGGAAAACCGCACGCACGCAGGGCCGGACTGTGTGTGTACTTTTCATTGGGAATGCACTTTGCACACTTTGCTTGTGCACTCAAAGCGTGAGCACGTGGACATGCCTGGACGACGTGGTCCGTGTAGTAGCATAGAACATTTCCTCAACCAAGTCTGGACTCAACGTCCCCATAAGAACTATTAGTCCCTTAAGTTCCTATTAAAATGAGTTTGTACATACACACATCTCACACCGTCTCATGACATATCGACGCCTCTCAAGAACATCCATTTATTTCTTGAAGGTTAAATTCCAGTTTATTGACTGATTTTCTCTCTTTCGTCGTTTTTTCCCAAGAGTCCTGAAAACGCAGCTTTGCGACTGTGCGGATAAACACTCATGCGGCTTTCTGGGCTTATGAGAGGGTTTTTTTTTTTTTTATGAGCATAATTAGCTGCGCAGGCAGCTGAGTGTGGACAGAAAGCTGCTCAAGCCCGACGAAGAGCCACTTCAAGTCCTCGCGTCTGTCGAGCCGCCGCACTTCAGCACCAATCAAAAACTGGAGACGCACTTTTCCCGAGCGAGGAGCTGAGGGGAGGTGGTGGGTGTGTGTGTGTGTGTGTGTGTGTGTGTGTGTGTGTGGGGGGGGGGGGGGTCATTTGAATTTTCTTCCGGACATGAATATTCAATTTGGAACCAGGAAGTTCAAAGTTTCCTCAAGTTTTGAAGGCCACGTTGGGCTCACGAGTGCAACGACTGGCTGTCGAGCCTTATATGCAGAAAAGCAGGAAGGTCTGTTGCTAAGTAACAACCTGCTTTTTTGTGTGGGTGATTTTTTTTTTTTCTTTTTTGGATGTCCAGTTCCTGTCCTCATTCATAAAAGCATCTCGCTTCTCCCCCCTCCAGCTGACATCAGACGAGGCGCCGCATTAAAAGCCGGTAATTACCGAGCTGGATTTTGTAAACACGGCCTTATTAGCTTTTAAAAAAAAAAAAACACAAAAAAACACAAAAACCTGACTCTTCTGTTTTCCCACTCGACGGCCTCCTGACACGCTGCTCAGGTTACTGTCACGCTTTTTCCCTGCCACTTTATTTTTTTTTTATGGAAACTCAGCATGGGTCACCACCACCTGCCTCGGATGTTTCAACATGAAAGCAAGTCGCCGCCGCCGATATGAAATACATATATATATATATATATATATATATATATATATATATATATATGTATAAACAGCAAAGGGGGAGAAAAGGCGGATTAAGCAGATGTGTTTGTGACAGGTGAGAGTTTCTTTGCATGGGTTCACGTGTGAGCAGCGTCTCATCCGAGCCACTGCTGGCTTCTGCTTTTAGACGCCGTTTCAAAAAAAATACTTTTTTAAAATTAATTAATTAATTAAATAAATAAAAAAAACAAATAAACAAATAAATAAAAGAGAAGAGTGGAACAAGCCTCCACTTGCCGTAGCATTAAAGTGAATCGGCTGGCGTGCACAAAGAGCCTTGCGCTTCATTTGCACGAATCCCCTCCGGCCTTCACACGCTGCGGTGCAAAGTACCGCCGCTGAAGGGCTTTTATTGGAAATTGGGATGGGCTGGGTGGGGGCGGGGCCATAGCCAGACCAGGCGTCAGGCTAGCGTTTTATTACCCAGCTGGTGTTAAACTGCCGGGGTCGACATATTTAACTGACTGGAGACAGTGTCGAGGGTGTTAAGGTTTTAGCAGCGTATCGACGCCGTCGGCTGTCGACAGGTGGCGGCGGACGGCCCCAAAAAAAAAGTTCCAAAGCTGAAAGAGTATTTGGGGCAAAGCTCGAAAATAGCGGCGCAAATGTTTCATTCAGGGTCGTGGCTTTCAAAGTGGACGAACTAAAAGAGGATCCCGGCCGGATCATATCTGGAAATACTTTCAATTAACGACTGAACATCAGAGTCATGGCGGCCGAACGGTAATTCTGAAGTATCGAGCGCGACAAAGGACATTCATATTGATTGACATGGGGCTGCAGAGACCGAGGCCAAACTTCGGGTGAATAACAGCTGG
The DNA here is from genome assembly GCF_046127955.1 of Nelusetta ayraudi. Classification (NCBI taxonomy): domain Eukaryota; kingdom Metazoa; phylum Chordata; class Actinopteri; order Tetraodontiformes; family Monacanthidae; genus Nelusetta; species Nelusetta ayraudi. The sequence goes on from NW_027466184.1 coordinate 949,246, forward strand.
TCGTTAAGGTCCAAAAATGTTGGGACATATTTTTAGGGTGAGTGTTTGAAACCATCGCATCAAATATTAAAGGTCCAATGTATCATATTTGGTTTGATTTAAGATTTTTACATCGGTAAAAACTTGATATACTGCCCATAGATACATGAATAAAGTCATTTGGTTTCCCTACCCATAAGATGGTTCTTTCTTATATATATGTACATATATATATATATATATATATACACGAGAATATACATAGATCAAGGATCTTGCACGCAGTTAGCTTCCATCTAGCGCCACCATTTTCCAAGGAAGCCTGGTGTGTCCAATCCAGTATCCATATTTAGGGTGAAGGCTGGCGACTTCAAATAAACCAACGAAGAAGAAGTTGATGAGGTATCCAGGCTTGGGTGCAGAGGCCACCGTAGCTCACAGGCAAGCTCAGGAGGGGAATGAAGAGTGGAAGGCGCTGCAATCTAAAATGTAACCACTTGGTGGGACCACTCGCTGTTTCTTCTTCATAATCTCCATATATTACACACCTAACCTTAAAATTCCTCCCAGGAAATGGGACTATTTTTTTTTTCTAGAAGCTTCCAGATTCACTGATTTGGTTTGTTTGGTTTGTGTCTCATCTTAACTGAACGTACCTTTCACCTTTCACACTTCAAGTCCACTGGCAGCCAGTGATCCATCACAGTTGTCAGTATTTTTATGACGACAACAATGTGAACAGTTTGCCTTTGATCAGAAATGAATGGCTGAAACTTTACAAAACCTGATTCATTCTTTTGCTTCATGTCTACAGAGGAAAACTGTACGTATTTCCGACACTTCACTCCAGGGCAGGACGCCGAGATTTTTGAATACAAAACGCAAAAAGGTGAGTTTCTCCATCAACTGTCTCATATCGTGGTGATAATGCTGTGCAGGGAGGAACTTTATCCACCAGGGCGTTCTGGAGTTGTTGGGTTGTGTTCGAGGGAGGGCGACCAGAATCGTTTTCCACCCGTCAGGCCTCAAAACAAACAGCTGAAGATAATTAAAGAAGGTGGATGGAAAGTTTCTGATAGAAAGTGGATCTGCCCACATGATTGGAAGGATCATGGCAGCAAGGAAACTTGCTGAAATGTTGACTTTCCCTTTTATGTAGCTTTCAGTAATTTGGGACGACACAGCCGAGACTTATACTGAACCGAAGTCCTGCTGATCGGGTGTTTGATGAGCTCCAGCAAAAATTCTGGCATGAGCCATTTGTTCGCGCCATGATAGTGCACGAGCTCCAGTGAGCACGAGGACGGGCAGTGAAAAGTGTCACCGTAAGAAGTACGAAAAAAAGATACATCAGAAGTCGTCCCATAAAGACGACAATCATGGATGAATGTGATTTCAGTTGATGTTGATGGCTGAATACCGATACCAACCGAATACCGATACCAACCAAATACCGATACCGACCACATGCCGATGATAATTTACCAATATTGTACCGCTCCTATTGGCTGGTCCTGGTACTTTCTTTTTTTCACAAAAAAATGTTCCAAAGATGTTTATACCTTTAGAAGTTACCCGGATGGACAGACAGGTTGAACGTACCATCGCGAACCCCCGTGACGTCACTGCCGCTGTTCTAACGCCGTCGTCCTCTCTCGGTCCCAACAGAGTTCAACATCTCGGCGGCCGCCATCTCCATCTTCAGCCTGGCCTTCATGATCCTGGGCTCGCTCTGCCTCGTCGGCTCCTGCTCGGGGGAGGGCCGGCGGAGGGACTACCTCCTCAAACCAGGCGGCATGTTCTTCGCCTTTGCAGGTAGGTTTCGCTCAGTCAGTCGCTCCGAGGCTCCGTCCACCACCAACCCTCACTGTCCTCCCCTCCCCCCTTCTTCCCGACTGTGAATGAATGACGAGCTGATCGAGATGTCAAATGTGGCACTGTTTCTTCTTTGTTCTCACGTTATTTTATGCGTCACTGTCGACGGGACTGACTGTAAAATGAATTGCTGTGAACCTGAATCTGGATCTGAATTTGGATCCGGATCTGGATCTGAATCTGGATCTGGATCTGGATCTGAATCAGTCAGAATCTGGATCTGGATCTGGATCTGAATCTGAATCTGAATCAGACTCTCCCCTCCACCCCGCCCCCAACCAGGACTCTGTGCCTTCATCTCCCTGGAGGTGATGCGACAGTCGGTCAAGCGGATGATCGAGAGCAAGGAGACCATCTGGATGGAGAACCACTACGGCTGGTCCTTCGCATGCGCCTGCAGTGCCTTCGTGCTGCTCTTCCTCACCGGCATCGCCCTCCTCATCCTCTCCATGCCCCAGATGCCCCGCAACCCCTGGGAGACCTGCATGGATGCTGAGCAGGACCAGGCCGAGTGAGAGGAGGGCGGAGACACTGGCGGACAGACGCAGGACGGGAGTTGTTGTTGTCTCTTATGGCTTCAGGTGTTTGGACTTTTTATTTTCATGTATTTGGGAGGTGTGTGGGGGCGTGAACAGGAAGTGAACATGGCCTTGTGAGGTCAGGGGTCAACAAGGGGACGGGCTGTTTTGTCTGAGTGTCCGACGTCTAAGCGGGCCGCTGCCAGGCTGGTCCGTCCCACAAACCGCAAACTACTGACGGTGAAGTAACTGCTGACGACAAACTACTGATGACAAGCTACTGAAATTAAAGGGCCCTTGTGTAAAATTTACTGGCATCTAATGACAAGAAGTTCATAGCGCAGTCTGGCCGCCTCCTTCCTGGTGGGCCTAGCCTGGTTGGTCATGTGATCGCCACTTGCTCATCAGCTTGTTGATTGGCCCCGTTCCCTAAGCGGTGGTCCACCTATCAGGACAGTGTATTTGTCAGATGAGCAGCTGGGTTGGGTGTCTGTGATTGAATCCCAGTCTTCAGTGGTTACCTTCAGTGGTGGCCTTCCTCCAGGCTGCCCCAACAACTCAACACAACACGGTCGACAACAACAACAACAACAACAACTAAAACACCAGTTCTTAAGGGTCGGGGAAAAATGACCCCCTCTAAATGCTGCTCATCTGAAAAAAAAGCTCTCCTGACAGATCGGACGCCGTCGGGAAAAAGGAACAAACTTTCGCCGATGCCACAAAGTTCCAAAACCCTCCGACTTCTAATGAAACGACAATTAATCCGCGAGTCAAACGGACGAAATAAAAGCTAAAAAAAAAAATTCTGTTTCAGCCAAACAGAAAACCGCAGCCAGCCAGAGGAGGAGACTCACTGTCGTTTTTCGCGAGCACAAAAAAAGAGTCAACCACGCAGAAGAGCGTTAGAGCGTCGGCCCGACCCGACCCGACTCGACCCGACCCGACTTACCCGCCCGCTTGTCCTGCCAACCAACTCGGAGCCAAGCGGCGGCACAAGAGCAGGTTTGTGTGGCGCAGGCCTGTATACGTGTGCCCGGCGCGTGCACCGTGAATGTTAAACACCCTCCCGAGTCTGCAGCTTCGGCTGGAAAAGGTTCAGTTCTAGCAGGTGCGCGTGCACACAGCCACACACACGGACACAGACACAGACACACACACACACGGAGGCCTTTTTTATTTTTTCGAAGCAGACTCATACCAAAAAAAAAAAAAAAAAAAAAGAAAAAATCAAAAACACAACCCTGTGTTCTTGTCTAACAGCGTGACTCAGTGAATCAGCTCAGTGAATCAGCGCTCTGTTTGAGTGGGTCTCTGATCTCATATTTACCTGGTGAAGATCAAATCGCTTCAAAATAAGCAAAAAAAAAAAGAAAAGAAAAAGGAAAATGTCAGTAGGTTTATATGATGAATCTTCTGTCTAACATTTAACATCTTGCAAAATCAAATTTCTTCACTACTAATTGGTACCAGCCCAAGGCTTCCTATTGGTCCTGTCTGATCCAGTCTGATCTCACAGCTGCCGTTCACGAGCACGTTAATTCATTTTTTTCCGAGACAGAATCTTGCAAAACTCCAGCTTCCGATTGGCCGATGCTTCCTACCTCTGTACAGTCCTCTGATTGGCCACAGCTCCTTGCTTCCACACCGAATCAAAATAGTGTCAAGAAAGGGGTCGGGGCTTAATGGATTGCGCTCCAAAAAACAGCTAGAGGAGGCTTCCTGTTTCTGTGTAGCTCCGCCCCCTCAAAGGCCACTAGCTAGGTCGACGACCCCCTGATTGGCTGAAAACGACTCGGACCGGACGACTCGGCACGGCTGAGTCACTCGACAGCTGCACTCGAAACGCGCTGAGTCCAGTTCTGACTCCCTGCTCAGCGGCGCCACCTGTGTCCAGGTTGAATCCCTGCAGGGCTCTTCCGAGCTGCCACTCAGAGTCACTTGCGTGACTCAGCGATGTTACACACCTGCTGCTGCCGGCAGTAGACGTTGTCGTCTTAGATTTGTTTCCATCATCTGCGTCTGCGGCGTTCGAGGTGACTGCAGACCCACCGCAGACTCACTGTTGAGTCAATGTTCAGCCCTTCTTAATTAGCCGAGTCACCGAGGTCCTCTTCCGTCGCCGCCGTTTCCAGACAAACGAACAAAGAAACAACCAAAGAAACAACCAAAGAAACAAAGAAACAACCAAAGAAACAAAGAAACAACCAAAGAAACAAAGAAACAACCAAAGAAACAAAGAAACAACCAAAGGCTGCGCAGGTCCAAACGGTTCAGTCAAGTGAGTCAGATGAGTCAGCAGGTTCTTCGTTCCACTTCACTCTTTTATTTCACTCTATTATTATTCACTCTATTACTTTATCCCAAATATGCAAATTTTACAAGGCTTCCTAACTGCCATTAAACAGTTACTTCAGGTAAAATAATAAGGAAAGAAAATTTAAGGAGGCAAAATTAATGAAACACAGAAAAGAAAACAAGTGACCTATTGGAAAAGGAGTGAGAAGAAGCTAGTTGGCTTGTTTGCCCTCGACCCTTTCTACAAATATACAAGTACGTAAATTCAGGCACCAACATAAACATGCTCGACGGCTTCACACAGTGACAATGTTTTCAATTATTTTGTACATTGAGTTTTTTGTTTTTTTTTCTTTACATGTACGTAACCAGTTTGGGAAAATACTTGAAGTCACTGAGCTGCACCTGCTTCCACTCAAGCATCATCATTTAAACCTTGTGTTATTATGTACATATGTGATATCATCATGATTATTATTATTATTATTATTATTATTATTATTATTATTATTATCATCATTATTGTTGTTGTTAGACACTGAATGCTGCTTCAAGGTGTTGATTTTTTTGAAGAAAAACCTTAAATGACAATCATGATCCACTGAACAGGAACAAGAAGTCAGATCCGCATTAAAACATTAATCAAACTGCTTACGGCAGCAAATTATCGTCACGTCAGATTGTTGAGCGACCGTTTCCACGCAAAGATGCTCTGGCTCAAGAGGTCCTGTGGGGGCTGTTTTTCAAGGTTCAGACACTACTCACAGACAATGGTTTGGTAGAAGAGCAGCAGCAGCAGCAGCAGAAGAGAAACACCGCCATCATCTTACATTCTTTCTTGTATTTTTTTTCCTGTGGCTGGTGTGTAGTTGTAGATGTTTTCTCTGTGTGTGTGTGTGTGTGTGTGTGTGTGATTTAATGTGATTACATTATCATTATCAATACATTATCTTTTTAAGTCGATTAAACTTGAGTCTTTCGAGAAGAAAAATCAATCAATCTCCAGCCTCGTTTTTTTTTTTTTTTTAACTCCACAGCAGCTTTTCAGATGAAAAAAAGAAAAACTGTGACAGTGGAGTCGACTTGCTCCTGCTTCTCACACACACACCAATTGCACTAAAAAAAAATTAAGGATCCTCAGAAGAATTTCACCGTCAAAGGAATTTCAAAGAATACAAAACGCATACAAAAAAAAAAAAAAATGAAAATTCCTGACGACATGGAGTCAGGAGGGAACTGGTGAGGCTGTGATGTTGTTGCCAGTGAGGCAACAACATGAAATCTCCGTCATGTGACCCCCTGAAAAGAGGCCCAAATTCAACTTTCAGCTTTGGCCTAAATTGGTATCATCAGGTTTATATCACCGCTCAAACGTTCTTTCACTTCTTCATTTCATTTTTACATTTCTTATTTCGACAGGGCAATAGAGTGCAGGGTTTGCTTTCAAACGATTTAAAAAAAGAGTCAAATTTTGCCACTCACAATATTTTTTTTCTTTTAACAAAACTGAACAAAATTAAAACAAATAAATAAATCATGTACACAGTACTTCATTTTAATTATTTTTTTTACTCTGCACTTTTTATGACCTAATTGCTGATGACTGAATTTCCTTCAGTCGTCAGTCTACCACAGGCAAGCAGCTTCTCACCAACCTGCTTGCCTATGGTAGACTGGTTCATCCCAGTCTTGCGCAGGTGTACAATCTTGTCCCTGGTATCCTTAGACAGCTCTTTGGTCTTGGCCATGGTGGAGAGGTTGCAGTCTGTGACTGTTTTAAGGGTGTGGACAGGTGATTTTATAAAGATAAGGAGTTCAAACAGGTGCCATTAATACAGGCATCGAGTGAAGGATAGAAGAGCTTCTTAATGAAGAAGCAAACAGGTCTGTGAGGGCCACAATTCTTGCTGGTTTGAAGGTGCTAAAAATACATTTTCTGCACCATTATATAAATAGATTCTTTGAAAATCATACAATGTGATTTCCTAAATTGTTCTTTTTTTTTTTTACATTCTGTGTCTCACAGTTGAAGTGTATCTATGACGAACATTACAGACCTCTCTCGTCTTTTTAAGTGGGACAACTTGCAGAATCGGTGGCTGCCAAATACTTTTCTTTGGCCCCACTGTATGTTGTTTTAACCTTCCTGTTGCCTGTTGGTTCGGGTTCAGACCAGCCTGAAGCTGCTCATGTGTTTCATTGCAAATTGGAGTCTTTTATTATAATTTTTACTCAACACCTTTACAATTTTTTTTTTTTTAAAGTCTGAGCAAACAAAGTGTGAACGAGCAAAGCACAAGATCAAAGCTGAGGAGAAAAAAAGAGGGGCGGGACTCCGTAAAGTTTCAATAAAAACACTTTAATAGAGAAACAAATTTTGTTTTTGTTTTTTTAAAAAAAAGAAAAAAGAAAAAAAAAACTTTTAAAACACAGTCGAAAGGGAAAAAAAACAAAAAAAAAAACAACCTTGATTATAACGACGACCACCAAGTTGAAATGAAGGAGCGTCAAAACAGAACTAGTCATTGATTTTGAAGTCACATTGGGGGTGGGGGGTGTAACAGGTGTGCCATTGATACACAGCAGCCAGGGAGGAAGAGAGGAGAGCAAGCAAACGCAAGAAGGCAGAACACAGCGCCCCCTAGTGGCTGGGCAGGAGGTTGCTCCCTTTTCACACACACACACACACACACACACACACACACACACACACACACACACACACACACACACACACACACACACACACACACACACACACTTTCACATTGAACGCAAAAGAAAAATCTCGGAACTTTTGAATCGTCAAAATGCTTTACGAGGAAACAAACACAAACCCTTGAAATCGTCTTTGGCTCAATCTCTTCTGCTTCAACAAATAAAATAAATTATTGTGTAACTTAAGAAGCGGTGAAATATTAGTATTGCACAATTTTTTTTGGATTTTTTATTTTTTTTAAATAAGAGATTATTAGCCATCGAGCGGTTCAGGAGTGCAAACACATTCACAGCAGGGAGCAACCTCAGCCTCAGCCCTGAAAGAAGCAAAGGAAGAAAAAGAAAAAAAAACAGAAAAAAAAACAAGGAAAACAACATTTCATACATATTTAATTGACATGTTAGTAAAATATTATAATAGTTTTATTGATAATGTCACAAGTTATTGTACACATCAAATAATATACCAAAATTTTACTCTGTAGGTTGAACAAAAGTTTTTTTTTTTCTTTTACCGTTTTTCATTCACAAATCAATACAAACCGATAGAAACAGGGATTTCAAAAAAAAAAGAAAAAAAAAGAAAAGAAAGGAAAAACAACCAAAAACAAGACAGGTTATCTCAACATGCATGATAAAAGAAAATGGGCTACAGGTTTTGTTTTTTTTTTTGTTGCTTGTTTTCTTTTTGTTTAAAAAAAAAAAGGAAAAGAAAAGAGGACAAACATTGATTGTTGCACAGCGATGAAGAAGTGAGAACGAAATCCAGCGACATATACTTTGAAAATATGTATATTGTACAGTCGGAGTCAGAACAGCCACAAAATAAAATCTCCTCTTTGTCAAATCTGCCCAACGACGCTGTGAAGAAAAAAAACAAACAAACAAACAAACAAAAACTAAAACAAAAAGAAAACAAACCAAAAAAAAAACTCACTGGTTTGTTTGAGTCAGTAATTACTGTTATCACCACCATCATTATTATTATTATTACTATTATTAGAATCATCAGAGAATTTTTTGCATAATTAAAAAGGGCGTACCTCCGCTTCAAACAGCTTCTACAAAATTGAGGCGCTCCCAAAGTTCTCGTTTTGTAAATATCTAGAAAATACATATTTACAAGTGTGTGTTGTACTATGCCGAGTTGCAAAAAAGAAATAAAAAAACAAACCAAAAAAAAAAAGAAAGAAAAAAAAAAAATCTGGAGCTTTGCGAGACTGCAAAAGAAAAGTAAAGTTTAATGTTAAAATCTAACCGCAGCTGGACCTTCATCAATTCATTTATTCTTGTTTTTTTTTGTTTTTTTTTTAAATATTCACGGCTCTGATTGGCTGTGAGAGGAAGTGAAGGCCGTCGGGTGAAAGGCCCGTGAAGACTTTTGACGGACCAATTGAAAACGGTGGCAGTGGCTTTGATGGCCAATGAATGAACGGCATCAAGACAGCGGAGCGGGTTGAAATCTCTCATTCGAGCGGATGAAACGGACATTGCCTTCGCCGGCCACGCAAGGAAGTCGGGCGAACACCAGCGGGCTCCATCACTCTCAAAACACAACCGCAAACGGCCTCTAAGGAGCTCACAGCAAATCTGCGTCTTTGGTTAAACCTCCGTCGGTTCAAAAAAAAAAAAAAAAGCAATGGTTCACCGTTGTTTTTTTGTTTGCGAATGCGGAAAACGTGGGAGTGAATTTTTTTTTTTTTTTAGGTCTGACGAGTCAAAGATTGTCTGAGAAAAAAACAAAAAAAACAAAAAAAACAAAACGCACAAAGGTCGTCTGATCTTAAACTTGCAGGAGTTCCAGTAAGTCACCAACACACATCCACCTTGGAAAGCTCACGTCCGTCTCAACCAAGTCTTAGCGCCGAGGAACCAATCAGAATGCTCACTGCGACCGCCCATTCTTATTCTTTACAAGTTGGAGCTACAAAGAGACAAGAGGTTGAGTTCTGCTGCACTCTGGCAAAAAAACAAAAAAAAACAAAAAAAAAAAACTCCCAAAACTAACAAAATATTCCAAGGAGAAGAAGAAGAAAAAAAGAAGAAGCGTCTGACTGCTCGGAAGTCGCGGTGATTAGCTTGGCAGTTTATAATCAGCACTGAAAAGTTTACACACATTGAAAGTACAAAAAAAGAAAAAAAAGAAAAAGAAAGATGCTCAAGATGTTTTTCCACTGCGTTCCTCAACTGACTTTGCGCCAGAGTTCGGCGAAACACGCCGAGCGGCTTGAACCTCGCAGCAGCAGCAAGTCTTCAACCTGAACCGACCCATTTAAACAAGTCGCTACTTAAAACTGGAGGCAAAATTCTGACTGACCGACCGACCGACTGACTGACGGGGTTGATGGAAGAAAGAGAGGTTCATCCAATCACTCTCCAAACTCCCCCCCCCCCCCCCCCCCCCCACCAAGTTCTCCACACCCCTCCCCCACCAAGCGGAGGGTCGACGTTCGACCAAAAAAAAAAACGCTCATCGAAAAAAAAAAAAAAAAAAAGCAAAGTGTGACCCGCTGATCAAACCTCCAGTTTCAACTCACCTTCTGGTCTCGCTGCTCTGACCTCAACACACATCTTCACTTTCACAAACCCTCAGAGGACCAACAGCAACCTTCAACAACGACCACAACAACAATAAAGAGCTCGACCTCCCGCCCCAACCAAAGAAAGAAAGAAAGAAAGAAAGAAAGAAAGACGCACATTTCATGATGACCTGTAGCCGTTGGAACAATTTTTTTTTTTAAGGATTTGTTGAAACAACAAGAAAAGAAAAGAAAGAGACAAAAGGAGGAACGTCAGCTGTTGCTCTTCGGGACGTTTTCACGCTGCGCCACTCGTTTGCTGCTGCTGCTGCTGAAAGTTAGATGTGTCATCTGTTTATTTTACTGTATCTTCTCTCTTTTTATTTTATTTCCTTTGTTTTTTTTTTTGTTTTTTTTTTAGTTTTTTTTAATAGTAAATAATCACATTTACTAAATCGACAAGAACGTTTCCCCCCCACAGTGGGAAAGAATATCTAAGAATTAAGGATCAGAACCCATAGAAACAAACCATCGATAAAAGAAAAAGAAAAAAAAAGAATTGATTTTTAATGCTAGCATCGTTGAGGAATTTAAGGACATGTCTGCGACATTTAAATTCAGTCTTTTATTTTCTTTATATGTACAGATTAGAGGAAAAAACGGTTGCCTACTTCTATACACTGTTTCCATGGAGTTTTTTGTGTCGGATGACCACTTAGCTTTTAGTTTATGTCCGTTAGCATCACAACAGCAGAGTGAAACGAAGGGGGGAAAAAAACAAAAACAAAAAAAGTTCACCAGAAATTGAAAAGTACAAAAAAAAAAAAAAAAAGAGTTAAAAAACGCCACCATACTCATTTAGGAACCTACAGAAAACAACTTCAGTGAGAGGAAAAAAGAAAATATATATGCAGGCAGCTAAGTGGTCAACCAAATCTCATCTTTTTTGATTTTTTGTATTTTTTTTGTATTTTTTTTTTTTTTTCCGCATTACGTACATATACAAGTGTAGATAATATAAGTATATATTCATATATACATAGTGAGTATGTATATATATATACCGGTAATGCATTCTTTATATATACTCATCTTCTGATATGTGAAACGGGAGGAAAAAAAAGATGACGGCTACAAATAAAAAGCTAAAAAAAAAGAAACAAAAAGTCAGCAAAAAACAAACCTACTGATAGAAACAATTTGTAAATGTACTTTTGCACTATTTTTTTTCACTTTTCAGAAACCGTTTTTGCTGTTTTTTTTGTTCTTTGTTCTTTTTAAATTTTTTCTTTCTTTTTTTTTTTTTTTTTACTAGTTTTCATATCATCATCATCATCATCACCATCACCATCACCATCCTCATCATATCTCTCAACCTGTGACTCTCAAGGAGCCGACTCTGTCTGATAGAGTTATTTAAAATAAGAGTAGTACCCATTTCTACCGTTGGAGCTCCCTATGCTGAGCTCCTGCAGGAGGGCCAGCGGGTCGCTGTTCTTCTTGGCCTGCTCGGGCCGCACCGCTCTGGGCTTGGGGGGCGCGCGCAGGGCGCTGGCGTACGACATGGTGGGCGGCTTGCTGGAGTTTGGCGCCCCCTGGCCGGCGTCGGCAGGAGCCTGCGGCCGCACCTTCTTGTTTTTGGGCATGAGCGGGGGGAACTGTCCGAGGTGCTGGAGGGAGTTGAGGGCATGTGGGTGGCCACCCTGCTGCTGCTGCTGCGGCGGCTGCTGCTGCTGCACCTGCTGCACCTGCACCTGCTGCTGCACCTGCACCTGCTGCTGCACCTGCACCTGCTGCTGCTGCTGCACCTGCTGTTGTGGCTGCTGCTGCTGCTGTTGATGATGATGCTGCTGCTGCTGCTGCACCGCCGAGGCCGAGACCTCCGCCTTGGCCTGCTCCTCCGGCTGCCTCAGGGCCTTGGAGGCTGCAGGGAGGACGGGGACACAGGAAGTGAGCAGAAAGACAATTTTTGAATTAATGATGGACAGATGACTGAACAAGTAGAGTACGAGTACTTGCATTTCAGTACTCACCGATACTGAGACTTGATAAGGCCAGTACACATTAGAGAACGACTTTTGATTTTTCCACAGATGTTCTGTTATTTGAACAACATTCATTGCTCAGCATGTTTTTCTAGAATTAAGTTTCACTGCAGTACAAACACACGTTTCACAAAATTCATATGCATACACATACAAATGGTATCGGTGTGATACTGTATGTTTCCGCAAAGATTAGAAAAACTGTTCGCAAAACACAAAGCAGAAAAAAAAAAGGAATAAATTCTGTTTTCAACCAGGGCTGCAACGATTCGTTGACGTTGTCGACAAAAATCGATAATGAAAATTGTCGACAACGGTGTCGCCGGACATTTTTTTCCATTGGAGTGAGCCATCTCACTTCATTACAATCTCTGCCGAGATTCACACATTGGCAATAGCGTCTCCAAGCGGTAGGGTATACAGATATGGCGGCATCCCAGACAGCAGCTACCCGTAGAAAGACTTCAAAAGCTTGGGAGCATTTAAGCTTTCAGAAAGCACATCGGACAGTTGACTTGCCTCAGTAAAATATTAGCTGCTAAGCTAACAAGCAACTGAGGCATCACAAACGAAACATACTGGCATTTTATATTTACATTTTATAAGCAGAAAAAATTTGTTTTTTTTTCAATAATAATCCGATTAGTCGACTAACCGTTCCAATAGTCAGTGACTAGTCGACTATTAAAATAGTCGTTAGTTGCAGCGCTATTTCCAACAATCCAACTCAAGCTCACTGAAGCTGCTGCTGTCTGTCGCCTCCCAACTAATAAAAAAGTTTAATCCTTTACTTCTTTTGAAAGCTCCAACTCACACCGGCCTCTTTCTTTTGTTCATTCCACACTCACCCAGGAGGTCGCGCTGCTGAGCGAGGGCAGCGCCGGCTCCGTTGCAGGGAATGTTCTGGAACGGGCCGGGTCCCCCGCCGTTGCTGGGCCACAGGTCGTGCTGGGGGGGGTAGCCGTAGGGGCCGTGGGGCTGCTGAAGGTGCTGCGTGTGTGCGTGCGGGTGGTCCTGGTGCTCCGGTGGCTGGGGGAGGGCCGAGCCGTGGCCGCCAGCCGGGGACGACTCATCCGGGTAGCTGGAGGAGATGCGGCGCTGGTAGAGGGGCCGACCGGGACCCCTGGGTTCATACTGGGCGAGCCGGATGGGTAGGGGGAAGAGAGAGAGGGATGGTGGGTCAGAAGGTCAGAAGGTTCAAGACTTGCACTGCACTGATACCAATAACAGCATCGGGTATATGTCCCAAAAGTGATACCAGTATTGGTTATCGGTACTGATACCAAAACCAGTATTGGGTATCAGTACAGATACTGAAACCAGTATCTATTATCATACCAATAGCAATATCAGTACTGGGTATCAGTACACATACCAAAACCAGTATCTGTTATCGTACCGATAGCAATACCAATATTGGGTATCAGTACAGATACTGAAACCAGTATCTATTATCGTACCGATAGCAATACCAATATTGGGTATCAGTACAGATACCGAAACCAGTATCTATTATCGTACCGATAGCAATACCAATATTGGGTATCAGTACAGATACTGAAACCAGTATCTGTTATCGTAGCGATAACAGTATTGGGTATCTGTACTGATACCGGGGTTGAGTAATCTACTCATGCTATGACACAGATACCAGTTCTATATGTATGTATATGACAATTTTGTTTAATTTGTGTTTGTACTTCAATGAAACTTGTTCGGAAAACATGCTGAGGAATGTTGTTCAAATATCAGAACAGAATTCTAGAATGTGTAACGGTCTAATTATGTGCATAGTATAGGTATCAGTGAGTGCTGAAATGCAAGTGATTGTACAGTAACTGTTATGTAAAAAGAAGTGGTATCTGTGCGTCCCTGTTCAAGACCAAAACTATTCTAAAGCTCACCTCGTCTACACTGTGCAGGGCTGCGGCTGCTGATGCTCTGGGGGACAGCGGGTGGTAGGACTCCTGCTCTGCACCTTGACTCTGCTGCTGTTGTTGCTGCTGCTGCTGCTGCTGGTGTTGGTGGTGGAGCTGCAGCAGGTGCACCTGCTCCTGCCTGCTGGGCTGAGCCATGATGGGCAGTCCGTAGGGGAGGCCGTGGCTCTGGCTGCCCAGCAGGTGGTTCTGTTGCGGAGGGCTCACCGATGCAGCTCCCCCGTGAGCCCACTGGGCCTCCTGAAGGAGGTACTTGACCTGGGATGGAGGCGGGCTGGAAGGATGCGGGTAGCTAACGGGGTTGTAGAGCGGGTTAGCCTGCTGCTGCTGCTGCATGGCCGGGTTGCTGAGGAGGCCATTGTTCAGGAGCTCGCGCCCGCCGCCGCCGTCGTCGTGAGCGCTGTAAGACTGCGAGGGGTCGGCCGGCGGTCGCAGCTGGGACTGGCGATACTGGAGGAGCCGCGACTGAGGCGGAGGCTGCATCTCCGCCGCCTCCCTGGGGTCGGGCTGCTCATGCGGCGGCGGAGGCATCTCCCTCAGGAGGCCCGGGTACCTGGGCAGGGGGCGGAGTCTCGATTAGGTCTGACATCAGTATCGAGGACGTACTAAAGAAAAAATCATCAGTGTAACAGCAGGGATGTAACAGTTTCCGATATCACAGCATCGACAGTAAGAACTGCGGCTAGAAAGTGTTCTTGTAGTCGATTAATATATCGATTCATTGAGGAAAATCTTTTAAAATGACAACTCGACTCCAGAAACAGCGGAAACAACAAGCACAAAGAGTAGAGAGTCTTAAAGGCACAATGAAAAATGATCTATATAGTTAATTAGCTGATTAATTGATTCATCGATTCCGTTCGGGTTTGTCAGTGTTTTACCATTTTGTTGGAAACAGAAGTCCTTTTCAAAATATTGACTGACAGCGCAGTCTGCATTTCATAATTCCGCCCCCAAAAGTCTCCATTTACCTTTTCCACTGCAGTAAACAGCAGCGAGTGAACTCGCTAGCAGGACATTATCATCGCACTACGACGTCTCAACATCGCCCCCTCCCTGCCGACTAAAATTGACGCAAAACGACACGAGGTGCGTACCTGGCGTATGGCTGCCCTGCAGGGGGGGCACAGCCGACGCCCCCCTCCTCCTCCACGCCGGCGCCCAGCCCCCAGCTGGCCGGCCGCAGGAGCTGCGGGGGGAAGCGAGCAATGCCGGGCTGAGTGAGGTGGGCCAGTTGCTGGGGCAGTTGCTGGGGCAGAGGAAAGGCCAGGCCCCCCTGGAGGAACGGCCCTGCTGCCTCCCCCCACTGGCCCAGCCTGGCCGCCTGCTGCTGCTGCTGCTGCTGCTGGCTCAGGGCCTCCAGGGGACCCTGCAGATCTGAAAGGGCAACCAGCCGATTAGCCCGAGAGAAAGTGACCAAGCAGGGGGCCACGGCGGTATTTTCTAGTTATGTATTAGGCAGAGGGTTTGTTGGGTGGGGGTCAGGACCACAAGCAAGATAAAACCTTCAAAATGTTCTAAGAGCCTTTAATTGGTTAAAGGTCACATGTGTAAAATTTGGCTTAATTTATATGTATAGTGATAAGGGCCTTGCTCCCAGTTAGCTGCCATCTTGTACCACCATATTTCTAAGGAAGCCTGGTTTGGCTTATAGCCTGGTTTGGCTAATAAACCAACAAAGAAGAAGGTGGGCGAAGTATCCAGGTTTCACTGTAAAAGCTCGGCAGAGGGAGGTTATGGAAGAGTTAAGGAGACTTAAGTGAAAGAGCGCTGCAATCTAATATCAAAACCCTTAATGTTGCTGTTTCTTCTTCAAAATCTCCAAATATTACACAATGAACCTTTAATTAAAGCCTTTTAGAACATCTGAATACTTTTAACTGGTTAATTAGAGTCTAGATTTAGAAAAACAAAAACAAAAAAATATGTCCCAGAGCAAAGTCTCCAGGAAACATTCCAACCAACACAGCGGTTCTTCCGGACTCACCCAAACTGTCGCCGAAGGTCCCGTCCTGGCCTCCAGGCTCCTCCCCAAAGCTGTTGACCCTGTTGTGGTGTGACAGCACAGCCTGGTGGTGGCCCATGGGAGTGCGAACGGAGCCGCTCAGCTCGTCCACGGACGCCGAGTCGGGTCCGTCCGCCGCCACTGTTGAAGGGGATTGGCCGGCGGCTCTGTGGGCGGGTCCACTGAAGAAGGAGGCGTTGTGGTTACTGGAGCTGTAGACCGGGCTGAGCTGCTGCTGCTGCTGCGGGGCCATGGCCGGGTGCTGGGGCTGGCCCACCCGGTAGGGCAGCCTGGAGACCGCTCGGTACTGCGGGGGGAAGGCCCTGCCAGGGCCCGGGTGTTGCGGGAATGGGGGGTTGGGCGGTGCCAGGTGGAAGTTGAGCTGCCTCTGATTGGCCGATGGGTCCTTGTGATGAAGCAGCGCGGCGGGGAAGCCGACCAGAGCCTCCGGCTGGGAGTCCAGACTTCGACCTTGACCTGTGTCCAAATCACCCTGGAACCAACAACAACAACAACACAAACAAATTCAGATGCCGTGATACAAAATCAGGGCATTGGGTATCAGTACCGATACCATTTTTGGGTATGAAGTATTGGGACGATATCACTTTTGGGTATCAGGTATCAGTATGAATACCAGCAATGGGTATCGTACCGATGCCGTGGTTGAGAACTCTACTTGTACTCGTGAGAAACGTGTCGATACCACGACACCGATACCCGTTGTACTGTATATCAATGCGTTTGTACTGCAGTGAAACTTTTCAGAATTTTGTGAAAATAACAGAACATCGGTGGAAAAATAAATGTAAAAAAAAAAATCAAAGGATCGGTAAGTACTGAAATGCAAGTACTCGTACTCTACTGATTCTGTAAAAAAAGTGGTATTGGTGCCTCCCTGGTTTATGTAATGACAACAACTTGCCTGTTTTTCCTTCATGTCCACGTTTTTCCTCTCTGGCGTCTGAAGACAGGTTTGGTCCGACTTGGGACATCCGTCTAATTTACCTGAAAGTCAAAAAATAAATAAATAAAAATTTGAATAGATAACAAAAAATTCAGCAACACAACAATCACAACCTTGTGCTTGACTTGATTATGTTTTTTTAGTTTTTGTTTTTTTGGGGGGGTTTCGATCTCCGCCTGCAGGGGCAGCGGTGCCTCACGATCAGCAGTTTCCTCTGAAGTTCCTCAAAACGTTTAATGATTTATATGAAACAAAATGAAGGACACATGAGATGCTTCCACATCGGACAGTCTGGTGTTACTTGGCTTGGTTCTTTTTCAAACTGCAGATTTTTCCAGTGGGCCAAACTACCGGGTCGGCTGCTCGTTCGTTTCCGTTTATTTTCGTACGTTGCCACCAGCAGTCCGCAGTTTTTCTTTGTTTGTTCTACTCACTGGCGCCACCTTGGGTCCAGTGTCAATGTAAAAGCACCCCCAACCTCCTCCCCACCCCAGACAAAAGACATTTCTGAGGCGACTCCAGGGAGCGTCGTTTCCCACCCACCGTTTCTGATGGCGTCCGAGGGCTGCAGCTCCTTGTCAGGGCTGGGTTGGCCAACCCCCAGGGGTGAGGGGTGGGTCACGCCCCCGTAAGGGACCGGGGAGCCTCGGTTCTGGGCCTGCAGCAGGTTGAAGTTGTAGGCCATGGCGGCCGGGTGGCCCATCAGGCGAGGGTCCATGGGGAAGCGGTTCTGGTAGCCCGGCCATGGCAGCTGGGGGACAAAAGACGTGAATTTAGATATTTTTTTTTTTTTTTTTAGGGATGCACCGACACACCGAAACTAATATCATTATAGAGTATCGGCATCGATACTAATAACCTCTTCGGGTATCGGTACCGATACTGGATACCGATACTACTTTTTTTCTCTCTCTCTTCTTTTTAAAACAAATTGCAGTGGTGAGTGGGTGCTGAGAGCTTACGGGCAGCGGCATGGACATGACCATGTTTCCACCGTAGACGGCCGGCACGTACAGGATGCTGGCCCCCGTGTGGGGGTCGATCCTCTGCACCGGACTGGGCGACTTGCCCATGGCGGCCTGAGTCCCGCCCAGGGGCGGCGTGAACGCCCGGATGGGGTTCCCCATCAGCATGGCCGGGTTGGTTTGGACTGCAAGACAAGACGCCCAGAGACTCAGATGTTGCAGTAGCAGCAGTAGCGATCCGCTCCTTCGGTTGTTTTCAGAGCCTGGTGCCTGGCGGATTCATTTTTAAAAAGCATCTACTTTCTGTCTGCCCACGCCAGGGGTCACCAACACGGTGCCCGCGGGCAACAGGTGTCGCCCCCCCCCCCCCCCCCCCCCGAGGCCCACGCGAGTCGCCCGCAGGCCTGTTCCAAAAATAGCACAACTCGCTGAGCTGAGTCTGAAATTCAGTTTCATCCGAGCTTGTAAAGTCACCGTTACAATTCTTGAGAACTCATTTACCTGATCGGTGTCTTCAAATAGATGAGTATCATTCGTGTTATTTCCGGAGAGTGCAACAAACTGGCTGCCCCTCATAGGACTCAGCAGCCATGAAGTAGCTCTCAGGTTCAAAAAAAAAAGTTGGCGACCGCTGGTCTACATGAACCTCGACTTGCATTTCTTCTACAAACAAGAGGATATTTTTTTTTTTAAATGCTCAGAATGATTGGACTCACCAAATCCTTCAGGCGGAAGGTGTTCGCTGTGGTTTGCATGTTTCCCCTGCAAGACAGAAATGGGTAGAAAATGAGAAAGTCCTCAAATATGGAATGAAAACACACACACACACACACACACACACACACACACACACACACACACACACACACACACACACACACACACACACAGCAGTGTGACAAGTCAGTAGAGAGCAGCCACTGAGGTCCAGTTCTGACCTTGTGAACTGCTCTGAGAACCAGCACCAAACTTCACTCGGCCGTATCAAGTAGCAGGAGATTACGAAAATGTGACTTAATGTGCAGTAAAAAAAATATATATATATTTTTAATAAATTGCACTTTCTAAGGCAACCTTGCGAGGCGGGTCGATTGCTTCCAGTCTGGCCTTGTACTTTACTTTAAAAAAAAACAAAAAAAAACATGGGCTATGTTTTGGAAAATGTTTTTTTGGAGCAACATGCAATTCATATTTCAAGGATTCAAGTGCTTTTTTGTGCCCCTGATTTTAATAATGAACATCCCAGGCGCTCGCAGTGCATGCGTGACTAGAGTCGGTCTCCAAGGATCTTCCCTCTGGTTGAGGCTCCCCGCCAGGTCTTTTTGCATTCTGAAATTCTTTTCAAACAAACTTAATTTTAAAAAATTGCAGTTGGCAAACATCTCCGTGAAGGATTTACAAAATCAAATGTCCTCCAAAAAAAAAAAAAAAAGTTAAAGCAGCTAAAGCTGAAGGAAGAGCAGCATCCGTAGAGTTGAGGGCTAAATCCTCCAGGGAGGCTAATGCAGCCGCTAATTCCGTGACTGACGGCAGACAAAGGGAAAAAGAATGAAAGAAAAAAAACCCTTATCATTACTTATTAAAAAGGCATCACAACGACACACAGACATGTTCCTTCATCAAAGTTCCATGGGGATGAAAGTGGACTTGACTTTCCAAATTGTAGTTTTTTTTTGTTTTTTGTTTTCATTTTTATTTCGCCGCCAAAACTAAGTGAGTGAGAATTTCTCCGTCGGCCTCCAGCTGCTCTCAACAGTGCAAAATGTGCAGAAATCAGGACCAAATATCCAAACGCGCTGCTGATTCCGGAAGGCGGAAAAAAAGGGGGGTTGTGGGTGGTAGGTTAGCTAACGCACGCGAGGCCAACGCATCCTGGCGAGACCTTCCTGTACGCAATCCTGTCTGGTGTATTATTAATCAGCGCCAGGGAGTGAAAAAAAAAACCAAACATACATAACAATCTACTCTGAGCTTCTGGGCGTCTCCTGCGGGCGGCACGCAGCCGCGCTGACAGATGATCTCTGACAGGAGGCGCCGCGCACTGGGATGGGACGGAGACACGCGACTTCCTTCCGACTGGGGGCCGGTGGTAGTTCAATAGGAAACTACATTACAGGTCAGGGGCGGGCAAATGTTTTGGACTGGTCAGCAGCAGATGGATGGAGCGTTCTAGCTCTTTATTGAAATGACTCTTAAAACGCTGAAACAATTGATGAAATACACTTATTATTGTATTTATTTACCAATTTTGGAAGCAAAATCCAAAGGCCCAACAGTCCAGTTGGCCAATCAGATACATGCACGTTACATGCCAGTGACCGCTGACCGGGTTGATGCTATTCCGAGCCGACACTCTAACTGATCAACGAAAGCTGCGATTGGACTCGGCTCTCATGTTCTCGGGACGACATCGCATTTTATGGGTGGAACAACCGACAGCATCCACCCGGTGCCTGAAGCGTCCCGCTGGCTCAAGAGCAAGGCGATAAGTTAGCTTCTGGATGATGGCTGATTTAAAGCCTCAGCCAACAGCTGCTGCTGATTGAAAAGAATCTTTGTGCCAGAAACACAAGAAATTCCGATATGGAACTTTTCAGGCCTCCGTATGTAGGCAAAGAAGAAAGTAAAAAGCCAGTGGGTAAAGGAAGCAGCAGTGGCAGAGAGGAGGAGTAAAGTAGGATTTGCAAACTGGAAATATAGAAACACAGTTGACAGCGGCTGGATGTCTCTGGAAGCTCCAGCGAGCGGCTGCTTTCTCACCCTTTAAACATTAGAAACCCGCAGGCAGCTTTTCACTTCAGCAGGTTGGATGTGAACACTGAACCGGGCCGACCTTACAAAATTAGCAATACGCTGTTTGTGCCAATGGAAAGAATAAATCACAGGCTGCATCACAGCATCACATTGCCAGTGTGCAGCAGAGGGAGGGAGGGAGGGAGGGAGGAAGGTGGAGGTGCTGTGGAACCACAGCTCATTAGGCCCAGTGGGTGACGGCTGTGGTGATTTCGTTAACCTTTACCTCAGGGCATCGAGAGACCAGCTGACTCACCAACACATTTGAAACCCATCAACAACATCACCAACATCACCAACATCCCTCCTCCTCAGAACTGCAAAGCTCATAAAAAACAACAACAAGACTCTTTATCTAGATACATATAATATATATGTATGTATGTATGTATGTATATATATATATGTATGTATATATATATATATGCGTATATATATATATATATATATATGTATGTATATATCTATATATATATATATATATATATGTATATGTATATAGAGAGAGAGAGCAGGATGAACCGCTCATTTTTCTTTTCCTTTCTTTTCTCTTTTATTTGAACTTGTCCAGAACCTTCAGCAATCTGGAACAACTGGAGCTGCCATCAGTGTAAAGTTTGTGTGATTACGACAATTGTGCCGCTTTTCGCCGTCTTCCAAGTCACTGTGTGGCGCCGCTCACCTCTCTGTCGTCAGTAATTTTTCTTTGTCGTTTTGTTTCAACGTGGGAAAAAAAAAAAAAATCATATACATGTACTGTATATGTATTTCTAATGCACGTGCACATGCATACTAATATCGTTTGTTGTCAATAGGAGTAACAGAAACAGATTAATGTACAGTACATTACCAGTATTTGCAATATACTTTAAAAACGTATATGCGCGTTGTGACATTTACACACATTAGGAACTCTTTAACTTGAGTATAATCGTTTCTGTGTGGTGGACTATGACGTATGCTCGTCCAGAAAGTACTTTTTGTGTGTGTGTGTGTTCCCGTTTATATATACATGTTTGAATTTGTCGATGTGCAATTATTCATTTCGAGACCCTGTACTTTGTGATGTCACGGAGGGCGCCGATACCTCCTACTCCTACCATAGTGACCACAACCCAATTCACCTGTCCGATAATCAGTTAACTGATGACTGAATGCAAAACCGACCGTGTGGAGTCGCCTCACATGAACAGAACCTGGGCTCTTGAAATTCAACAACAAGAAAAACTACAAAATCAATGAGATGTCGTCTTACTTTAGGGGGCGACTGCTGCTGCTGCTGCTGCTGCTGCTGCTGTTGCTGCTGCTGTTGCTGCTGCTGCTGCTGCTGAGGAAGAGGGGGTGGCTGCTTGCTGGCGGCCGCCTGCTGTGCATGCTGAGGATGCTGATGTTGGTGGTGGTGGTGGGGGTTGTGGTGGGGGTGGTGAGGGTGGTGGTGGTGGTGGTGGGGGTGGAGGCCCTGCGAGGGCGGGTGGTGGCCGTGCAGAGGGCGCAGGGCTCGCGGGATGAACTCCGGCGCCAGGGGGTTGAGGACGTAGGTCTTCTTGAGCTCCAGCGCCTCCAGCTGGGCCTTGATCTGCTCGAAGGTGATGCCGTGCAGGCTGGCGTTCTGGTGGCAGATGGAGACGAAGTGCTCCCAGAACTTCCTGGACGGGCCGGAGCGAGAGAAGACCAGAGGGGGTTTCAACCGGTGCCATTCGGCGATTCAGAGCGAGGTTGGGGGGTGGGGAGTCGAAGGGGGCGGAGTTTTACCTGCAGCGGCCCACGGAGCAGAGCGCGATGGGGTCTCCCACCACGGCCACCAGGGACTGGGCCCGGGTGATGGCCGTGTTGAGCAGCTTGTAGTTGGACAGGAAGCCGTAGTCCAGGTCCTCGGTGGAGTCCTCCACCAGCTGCTCCTTGCGCTTGATGGCCGTCTGCTTGTGCTTGCAGGTGTGCCGCGTGCGCACCGTGCTGAGGAACAGCACCCGGAACTGTTTGCCTGCGGGTCGGTTTGCAAAGCGGCCGGCCGTTATTGGAAGCGACGTGCGAGAGAAAGATGCAAGGAAAATTTCCATCCTTAAAAATGATATTTGTAGGAGGCGTGGGAGTAAAGCGTAGAGAGGAACCGACTTAATCTCTCCAGAAATAATTACTCTTTAACTAAATTCTTTTTTTTTTTCCTTTAAATACAACCAAATATTTCACATTACATCCCATTTCCAGTTAATGTGACAAAGACCATTTTAAAAAAAGATGATAAAAAAAAACAAATAAACCCTCATCATTCCAGTTATTTAAACAATTTAATGTCTGTTTATGTTCAGAAAGTTCAGCGCAGGAAGGAAGCTGTGCTGCCTCCATCCCTCTGTGAGCTGTGTGTCTGTGTGTGTGTGCACGCGCCATGTGTGGCTAATGAGGAAGCTAATGACCTGTGTGTAACAGCTGGGTGTTGACAGGAGGGAGGGTTGGGGCAGGGGGGGGCAATAAGAATTTTTACGTTGCACATCAAACGAAACGACACAAAAAAAAGGCAGGTTGAAAAAAAACAAAAACACAATGCACTTGAAGTTGAAGTTAATTGTTCGTGTTCGAATCACAAACAACTGAACTGTTGAATTCACCCATTTGAAGGGTCCTGTAATTGTACTCAGTGACAAATCAGATTTTTTTTTCTCCCAATCCCCGACTCTAGTGAGTCTTCAGCGTGATTAACTGTACAATGAAAAGCACCTGCAGAAATCAACATGTTTAGCCCGGTGTTTACAGCCTCCTCTTTGGAAGAGAGACAAAAACGAGCCGGTCCCTGAGGGCGGAGCCAACATGTGGCTGGCGGGGGACGCTAACCCTGGAAGAAACACCATGGAAGTAGCACCCCCCCCCACCCCCCACCCGTCTTTGTGACATCACAAAGGGCCAGTTTGAAAAGCCAAGGAGCCGGCAGAGGAATTGAAACTTTCTTCATTTATTTACTCATTGTTAAAAAAAAAAAAAAAAAGTGAAACTTTGGGGATCTTACACACATCATCTCTTTGATTGGAGGCAACTACTGGTTTGTTTGTACCTAATAGTATTGGTATTATTGTTATATTGATAGTGATATTGCTATTAAATAAGCTAGCGGCCCTTCTTACCCTGGACGTTGAGCACCCTCTCCACGCTGACCTCGTGCATCCTCTTCTTGCGCAGCTCGGCGCGGATGCGGAACACCTGGTCGGCGTAGGGCGACACCACGCCGATGCTGCCCTCGTCCAGCTTGCCCCACGACACCGGCCACTTCTTCCGCAGCTCCTCCACCCGCTCCACGATCTCAAAGACCTGCCAGCCGCCGCACAGAGGCCACAGCGCAAAGTGGAGTTAGGCAGGAGGAGGCCGGCGGAGAGACAGTTTCAAGTCAGCGCAAAAAGGAGGAGAAAAAAACAAAACAACAAAAAACAGTGATATCCTGCTGGACATTTTTTTTTTTTTTTTTTTTTAATTGAAGAAGAACACTTTCTGAGACACAATCAGAATCACTTTAAAATAAAAAAAAAATCCTAAAAAACCAAACTCAACGTGTTCAAGTAGAAAATAGCAAATAAGCAATAAAAGAAACAAGTATCTCACACACACACACACACACACACACACACACACACACACACACACACACACGCACACACACACACACACACGCACACGCACACGCACACACACACACACATATGCGTGCATACGTGCGTGAAAGTTAACGTAAACACAGCCTAACGCATGACAGCAGAGACTTGTTTTCACGTCCTGGAGTTTTGATACAGTCAAAGAAAGTCGACAAAGGTATTTTGAGGTATTTTCAGAGCGTTGCGCCTTTTATTCCAGCGGCTTTTCCTTCCACCGTTGGGATGTTTCGCGGTCTCCTCACGGCTTTAAACTACGGCACAGGCGTCGCATTCTTCTTTTCTGTGACTAAGCCCATCAAAGACGGGACAAACACGATGCGCTTCCAAATTCCAAAGATTAGCAGCCGCGTCTAGTGGTGTGTGTCGCTGCGATGCTGCGGGCGCTGCTGACGGACTCCGCTGGTGCTCCTTTAATTGGCCGGCGCGTGACAAGCGAAGGCTCGGAGGTCAGTGACCGCAAAAACGAGTGAGCCTTTCGAGGAGCCAATCGGGGATTGGGGGGGGGCTGTCAGTGAGACGGGCACGGTACGGTGTCAAATGCAGTTGCGCCATCAAATTAAGGGTTTTCATATTCAATTACGTCCCGTAGTGAAAAGTGCAAGAGAGGGCCGTTCCAGTCAGCAGCGCTCATCTGTGACAGATGTGACGCCATTCGGTTTATGCTTAGCCAACTAGCTAACTAGCATCACAGCTCAGCTAAAGAAAATATGTGGAACGACAACACTGAAACACACAAAATTATTTAGATTTAGATATTCATTAGGGTGTACCACAAGGTATAGTACCGGTTACTTTTAGTTTGGTATTGGAACTGGGATGAATGTGACGTTGGTAATTAAAATTACAGAAAGCATGCATAATTTTTGCCTTCCCCCCCCCCCCCCCCCAAAAAAAAACTCTAGCGTCACCCACACACCTCAGCGTTGTTGTAGTAGGCAGTGCTGTTCTTCTCTTGCACGTCTTCTCCTCTGGCTGTGAAGAAGGTCAGGGGGTAGAAGTCCTTATGGGAGGGCTGCTTCCCACTGGCCATCAGTTTCCCATCGTAGAATAACTCAGACGTGTAGCTGCAGCGGGGAAAGCGGGGAAAGTAGAAGGGAGCGTGAGCGGGGAAGTCCGGCAGTCTGAGATATTTAGTCGACGCACATTATTCTCAATGATGAGATGATTGCAATGAGTGAATATATCCAGCGGAGGCAGTTAGAAACCAAACTCCACCGGTTTAAACAGCAGTGAGTCTGTGAAAACAGGCTTATATGGCGCAGTTTTCATGTCTAGTAAATAAATTATGGAAATTATTGAATTGTCCTGCAAAATACATGCCCAACATGTTCTCTGTGTATATATATATATATATATATATATATATATATACATACACACATATATATATATATATATATATATACACACACATACATATATATATACATATATACATATATATATATATATACATATATATATATACATATATATATATTAAAATCCCTTAAGAAAAAACAAAAGGAAGCCGCGACCCAATCAAAACAGCTCTGCATCCCAAAAGTGGGTCGCGACCCACCAGTTGAGAAACACTGTTAATTAATAACCTCAAATTAAAATAAAAAGTGAAGGAAAAGGAGGGGGAGGGGCTTCAAAAATGTTCTGAGCTCCCCAGAAGGTAAAACAAAGTCGTATGTAGAATACTGCGCCCCCTGGCGGCGCAGTCTCTGGCGCTCACACCTACTTGATGATGGCCTCGTGGGAGCGGTAGTTCTCGCACAGCAGGATGCGACAGGGGTACTCGGGCGGGTAGTGCTCGTACAGCCGGTCCAGCAGCGACACGTGCAGGTTTCGCTCGCGCGCAAACTCACTGTAGACAAACGGGCTGAGCTGCAAGGAGACAGAAACAGGCAGTTAGCTATTTAGTTCCTTCCAGGTCATCTAGTGTCGAGGCGAAACATCTTCAAGATCGCAGGAACCAGTCCAGTGGCTTCATCAACTAAACACCTGCTAACATTAAGAACATTAGTCTGGATCCGCCACAGGTTTCTTCCCACAGGAGAGTTTCTCCTGGCCACTGTCGCCACCTGCTGCTCTGGAGTTGCGTTTTCTCGGATTGTAAAAAACAAAAGCACTTTAAGACGCCTATGGATGTGATTTAGCGATGTACAAGCAAAAGTCGATTGATTGATTGATAAGATGACCTGGACAACTGAGAACCTTCACAGATTTGGTTCCAGGTGATCCACCAACCGCCTGGGCGTCATCTCACTTGTACAGTGTGTTCAATGGCAATGGTTAGCGAGCGAGCTTAACCTGAGCTACATCTGTCAAAGTTGTCTCCACCATGAACACTTTTGGGGGTAAATGTGACATGATGAAAGCCAGGTTGTTGTTTTTTTCTCAGCTTCTGGAATTTCTGGGGGATGCGGATGCCCCCCCAAAAAACAAAAAATTAAAAGAAATAAAAAAAAAATCTCTTGTTGCTCCTTTTATTTCCAAATGTGAGCTTAACAATTTGTTTGTATTTCTCATATCTAATGTCAAAACTCAATGACAGACCTTTATTCTTTCTTTTCATTCCTTCATTTATATCCGTCATTGTGTTTTAACTTTTCCAATATAACATACCAGATTTTTTTTTTGTATTTTGTTCAGTTTTGCAAAGAGAAAAAAATATTGTGAGTGGCAAAAATTTGACAGTATAATGTCTGAAAGCAAACACTTGCAAATCAGATGCAAAGCGAACCCAAAAAAAACCAAAAGTGGAATATCACAAAGAAGTTGTTTTTTTACGACACAAATCTTATTAAAAAATGTGAATAAACTGGGAGGCTGAATCTTACGAACGTCTTCATCACCTTTGGGAGCGTCGCCATGGCAACAAGGTGAAAGCAGTTCATCTCGAGCTTGAATCTTAACTTAGGTAAGACAGTGAGCGGGGGTTGGAGGGGTGGGGGGTCTAGCTGCCGTCTTAATGAGGCGGCAACACAGAGAGCAAACAATGGATGGAGACTGCCGGGCGTTGTCGCTTGAACCAGGAGGAATTCTGAAAACAAGTGTCACCCTCGTTTTCAGAGCGACTCTGAGTCGTCACAGACAAGCGATGAGAGAATTTAGCGAGACGGACGCGGAGGTGAAACTTTGTGTTTTTAAATGCCTTTAAAGTCATTGAAGTGAAATTAAAAGTTCAAACGGTGCCGAGCGGACTGAGTGTCTGCCTCCTTTTCATCAGGTGGCTGCCGATAATCCCGTCTGGATGAAAAAAAAATTAATAGGAAAGAACGGGGGAAATAACATTTTGCATTTTTTTTTTTTTATCTTGATGAGCAATTTGTTGGTGATTTGTCATTGATTTTTCAAAGGTAGGCTTCAAAATTGATGTAACATTTATTGCGTGAGATAATCAAAGCCATTGGAAGCTAGTCAGTCAAGTAAGCGATTCCCCACATTCATCTTTAACACGGGAGCTGTTGTGTCATCCATCCTCAAAGTCATTTCCCTACTTTCTTTTTTTTCCCCAGCCAGGCAAATCAGAGGCAGGCAGGGTTTTGCAGACCTTTTTTTTTTTTCTTTCTGTCTTTCTTTTTTTCTTTTAGCAGCGTTCTAACCCTGATTTAAAAAGCTCAAACGGCGCCAAGCAAAAGAAAGGAGTACGGCACGACAGCGGTGGCGCAGTGAGACTCTGCCTCCTTTTCATCAAGTGGCTGCTGATAATCCCTTCTGGATGAAAAAAAAAAAAAAAAAAAAGGAAAGAAGTGGGGAAACAACATTTTAACTCCTCGTCTTGGCTTTTGGGAGCCTGACTGATGCAAGTTTGTGTGCGTGTTGCAGACACGGTTTAACCAGGCCTCCAGGAGGCGCCGCTCAGCCTCGGTCTCCTCCGTTCTACCTGTGGCCGGAAGCAGCGGAGGCCAGTTCGAGATTCAAGATTCAAGAACTTTATTTGTCGCATGCTAAATGTGCGGTGAAAGGACAAAAGCGGCGACACTTACAAAAGCACCGCGCAAACAGTAAAGAAAAGATTCCTCAAAGTCTCGCCTGAACTTATTGTCATGACGTTGATTTCTTTGATCACAAAGAGAAGACTTCAAACAGCAGGAAGACATAAAAACTCCAAACAGACCAAAAACCCGGCAACCCACTTTTTAAAAACATTTCTGGTAATAACAATAAAAATGACGCAGTTTGGGTTCTGACCTGCATGTGGTCTCCAGCCAGCACGATGCGGGTGTTCTTGCTAGCCAGAGCGAAAGGCATGATGGTTTCACACTCCATGGCCTGCGCAGCTTCGTCCAGCAATATGTGGGTGAACAGTCCTGCAAGAAAAACAGACGAGTGGCGTCAGACCTGTCAGACCTCAGCAAGGTTCAGTGACGCTAATGGGATCATTTCAAACACCTGTGGTGTGAAAGATTGGGCATTTTGATGGGGATCCTTGTGAAAACACGTCTAGTTTTCTTTTATCTTGATAAGCAATTTGTCGGCTTTTTGTCGTTGACTTTTCAAAGGTAGGATTCAAAATTAATGCAACGTTTATTGGGTGAGATAATCAAAGCCATACGAAGCTAGTTCAAGTAAACGATTCCCCACATTCATCTTTAACACAGGAGCTGTTGTGTCATGCTTCCTCAAAGTCATTTCCCTCTCTTCTTTTCCCCCAGTCAGGCAATTCAGAGGCAGGCAGGGTATTGTGGACCTTTTTTTTCCTTTCTTTCTTTTTCTTAAAAAAAAGGGGGTGGGAGCATTGAGCTGCGTTCTAACCCTGATTTAAAAAGCTCAAATGTTGCCGAGTGGAATGAGAGGAGGGGAGGGGGATGAAACAGCATGGCAAATGAGTCGTGGAGGGCTGGCGGAGGGAGCGGGAGGGTAAAGGAGAGGAGAGGCTGAATAACAACCAGCAAAACAGCCTCTGAAGCCGACCAGGCCCGACACTTTCACTGGGGCAGCGGCGGCGGCACGCAGATATGAAATGTGACAGTTGAGGATGAGAGGGGGGCGGGGGGGATAAACATTAACGGGAGAACCGCTAGCAGGAAAACAGTAAACAAACAGCAATAAAAGACGGACTGGTTCGGGTAAAAAAAAAAAAAAGATCAATCTTTCATTCTGCCTTTGAACGAGTGGCTGCAAACCCTCCCCCGCTGACTTCCTCTGTTCCAGCTGTTGTCGGTCTCATAGTGGGCGTTTCCTCCGAACCGGCAGTGTCCGTTATTGAAACAGAACCAGTCCACCCACCCCACCCCCAAAACTTCTAGACTGATGGGTTTGAATAAGAAAATATCGAGCAGGAACAATCGCTGATCCATCTGAAGAAGCTCTGAAGCCCAGTTGCCAGTTTCAGACAGTCACAGTTTGGCCATTCCGCATCAGATGGGGAGACAGAGGAACCAGCTTGGTGCTCTAGTGGTAGAGCGTCCACCCAGAGACTGGGAGGTTGTGGGTTCGATCCTCAGTTGGGTCACACCAGAGATTGTAAGAATTATGCCCATTGCCTCCCTGCTTGGAACTCAGTATTCAGGGTTGGATTTAGGGGGTTAGATCACCTAGACCACCGCTCCTTCAGGGGATGATGGGAAGACAAGTTTGGCATCCTTCAGGATGTGACAATCCACTGGGACTTTAACTGTAGCTTCTAGCTTTGGACAAGATCAGGAAACAGAAGGAAGCTCGAAACAGAAGAGATGTTTTTAGAGTTTAGCTAAAATGTCACGTTTCTCCCTGGTGGCCATAAGGTGAACTGTTGCCTCTCGGACCAGAGGGGAACCTCGCGCCGTCACGGATTAGCTAGCAACCTACACTCGGTTCTGTCGCTGGTTGAACACAGCGGACTTCTCCACTGTGGGATGAATAAAGCCAAATCTTATCTTAAAATACGCTTGGTAGCGGTTCCATGCAATTGTTTCCAATATTATTTTTTTTGTTGCCAGAGGGCCTTCAATCTCCAGCATCTGAGGGCTCCGTTCGAGATTAGTTAAATCTAGTTGATTCTGGAAAGCACTGCATTCGATAAGTCAGTATGGGGGAACGACCCTTCGCAGTTCAATAGACTGATGGTCTGATGTGAAAACGTTCAGCACGCATGATTCGCTGGAGGGCAAAGACTTCGGGATCTCACAGAGCAGGGGTCAGCGACTCTTATTGTGTGTGTGTGCTCGCATAGCGTGCACAGAATCATGCACAGAGCAATCGCTGGAAAACGGACGCAACACGGGATCACACGCTCGAGTAGCCTCCTCGCCGGTCGCGGTGAGATGAATGAGCATCGCAGCTGCGGAGAAAAGCGATGACATCATGTGGCTCCCTGCGCGGCTGAGGGCTAGAGTTAATTATTATGGAGGCCAGGCTCTTCTGATAAGCCTTAGGTGCATATGGAGGAGAAAAATGGAGCTCACAAGCGTAACGTACACGACTCATTACTAATGGCATAGTTTCCCCCAGGCAGCAAAGACGGGATGAAACGGGAGACCCGGGGTTGGGGGTAGGAATGGTGGAGGGAGGTCTTACATAGAGAGTAAATAGACGGGTCGCACGAGGAGGAGAAAACTGGGGGTTGGACTTCTTGTTGCAGCATGTATAGAGCTTAATGCATCACCTGGGACACAGCAGCTGAGGGATGGGGTGGGGGTGGGGGTCTGAACCAGAGGAATGGCTGACTACACTAATTATTAACAGTTAGTTGGCGAAACAACTTTTTTTTTTAATATATATATATATTTATAATAATTATGATTAAAAAATAATAGTTTTGATTAATCAATTATTTTGTTAGGGTGAAGCGCTGACAGAAGTTGAAGTCAACCGGCTTGATCTAGTTCTTGGATGAGGTCTGACAACAAAAAATGAGTAAAGGCACTTGGCATTCAGATCATGTTCCATTACTGACTACAATGCGACCTTTGACCTTTAGATCCAGGCAGTAAAGTGGTATTGAAACAAATCATTGTGGAGACGAGCTTCTGCAAACACCAGAAGGGTAAAATACTGTTTTTGCTTCTACCTCTTAGTTGCACTGTGTTTTTAATCGCCTATCTTCACACTCGCAAGTGAATGTACGAGTCCTTCGCCTTTCAAGGGAGGAAAATAGCGGCGGCAGCTGTGGTTGTAGCACCAGGACGCGCCTCCAATGATCTCAGTCTGAGAGGTCTGTAGGGCGAGTCACAGTGGGAAGGGAGCTTGCGGTACACAGCAGTAGCCTGAGGGGACGTTCATCCCATCTGGCCCGGGAATAGACGAGTGCACTCAAGGAAGGAGGCAGTGGGAGCGTTGCCGAGGAAACTCCAGATGACTGCTGACAGGATTTTGATTCAACTGAGGGAGCATTCTGGATGGATGGATGGACCGATGAATTGATGTATTGATAGGTGGATGGACAGATGGATGAATACATGGATGGACCAAAGGATTAATTGGTGGATGGACGGTTGAATGGTTGGACCGATGGATTGTTTGGTGGATGGATGGATGGACCAATGGACTGATTGCTGGATGGACGGATGGACTGATTTGTGAATGGAAGGATTGACTGATAGATTGACTGGTGGGTGGATAGATGGATTGATTGGTGGATGGATGGATGGATGGATGACAGATGGATTGATTGGTGGATGGATGGGTGGGTGGACCGATTGGTGGATGGATGGATTGATTGACTGATTGGTGAGTGGATGGACAGATGACAGATGGATTGATTGTTGGATGGACGGATGACAGATGGATTGATTGTTGGATGGATGGATGGATTGATTGGTGGGTGGATTGATTGGTGGGTGGATGGATGGATGGATGGATAGATGGGATGGATGGACGGATTGTTGGATGGATGGATAGACAAATGGACCCATCCAAATTCAGTTTTCAGACAAAGTAAGCTTTAAGCACCAAGTTGCTCTGTTCTTTTTTGTTTTTTTTGTAGGGCTGCGTGCGCAATGAAGAGGACGAAATTTGTTATTGCTACTTAGCGAGCTCCCAGTCGCCTTGTTCCCAGGCAACTTTCATTGCCGTCGACTAGCAGGAGACCAGCGGAGATGAAACAAGGGGAGGATGGCTTAATGGTGTGAAGTGCATTAGAAACAGGCAGATGGCGTTCCCAGGCAACGGCTACCAGCCCCCTCTGCTGACACATTACAGTCAGTTATTGGGCCCCAATAGCAAACTGGCTCCTTGTTTCTTCCTCCCCACTGTGTGGTGGAGCTCCAGCCGAGGCTGCGTGATGGAGGCTGAACAGCAGGCGCTGCACAAACTGAACGGAGGCTTTTCAAAAGCTAAACGAGAATCAAGAGTTTAATCAGAGGAAGGGTTACTTACCTTGTTCTTTCTTATGTCTACAACCTTCAAAATTAAACTGGGGCATTTCACACTAAAAGGTCTTTTTTTATATTAGTAAAAGCTGGATATACTGCCCAAAGAAACCTGCCTTACAGTAAAAGTAATTTGGTTTTCCTGCCCATACAACGGTATATCTAATTGAATATACATAGCTCAAGAGTCATTATCCCAGTTCCATCTTTGCACCACCATATTTCTAAGGAAGCCTGGTGTGGGCAATCCAGCTGCCTGACATCGAGTTTCATTTTTAGGGTGAACGCTGGCGTCCTCAAATAAACCAAGAAAGAAGAAAGTAGACGAGGTATCCAGATTTATATGCGCAGGCCACTGTAGTTTACAGGCAAGCTTGGGAGGGGGCGAGTGAGCGAAAGAGCGCTGCAATCTAATATGTAACCACTTGATGTCGCTGTATCGTCTCAAGATCTCCAAATATTACACATTTAACCTTTAAAGCACAAAGGAAGCAACATCACAGTGACAGTGGAGATAACTCCAATGTGAGAAGACCTGTGTGTTTTCATTATTATGGGATGGCAAATTGTGCATTCACATGGACTTGCCCCTACCCCCTCCTCTGCACTATGTGCAACTCAACGACAGTAAGACTACAAATTATAAATATTAGCATTTGCTATCTGATTATTGTGTGGCTGATGATTATATCTGGATCTATCCAAACATCTCTTTGCATGCATGGCTTAAAAGATGAAGACAAAAATCACTTTCTGCAGTTCAGAAGTGTACACTCTCTTCTTGCTGCAGCTACCAATGTTTGTTTTAGCTGAAATGTTAAACACACATTTGAAAAAAAAAAAAGAAGAGTATCAACATAACAGGATAGTGAAATCTATTCATGTATTCTGTATTTTACAAAAAAAAAAATCTCATTCACACAAACTTTTGCATCTTTCGGATTTAAATCTGACAACATTCTTTTCAGACGGCGGCCCTCTGGTGACGTACCGGGCTCCAGGTCGAGCTGGCAGAGGTATTGCGAGGTGCTGAGGGTGACCACCACCACACGGTGCCTGAGGACATCCTCCCTGCTGGGCATCTGGAAAGTGAGGTGTGTGCTGGAGATGAGACAGTACTGCTGGACCACCGGGTGGACGGTCTTCACCCAGCGGTTTCTGAAGTACACCCTGGATGGGCGAAAGAGAAAAGGGGTGGGGGGGGTGGTGGGGTTGGAGGTGGGTGGTGGGAGTGTCAGGCGGAGCAGGTGGAACATTTAAATTGAGATTAAGCTTTTCCAGTGCATGTTAGTTGGTAAGTTGGATGTTGACCCTGCTGAGTTAGTCGATATGGACGTTTTTAGTTCAAGTTACAGCAGAAACACAGAGTTTAAACGCACTACCAATCAGGGAGAATGAAGCATGACAACCATTTATTTATTTATTTATTTTTACATCCCTGGCAATGACTAGTTTCTGCATGGTCCACACATCCTAAGACCCAGTCTGGGTATGTTTATCGGTATCACACTTCTTCTTGTCCATCTCCATCTTCTTCCACTTCCCTTCAGGAGTTGCCTCAGCCAATCATCTGCATCCTTTTGCTTCTCTCCCACACCAACTGACTTCACCTCCTCTTTTACTACATCCACTGTATCTCCTTTTTACTCGTCCTCCAGGCCTCCTGCATCTTTCTGGCCTGGTTCACCTTCATCAAACGTGCACCCTTGCTCCGGTGCCCTCGTGGCCCTCTAAAGATTATTAAGGAGTTTCTCGTTGATATAATCGAGCAGAGGGACGCGGCTGCAGAGAAAGTCACCCTGGGAG
Organism: Nelusetta ayraudi; assembly: GCF_046127955.1. Lineage (NCBI taxonomy): Eukaryota > Metazoa > Chordata > Actinopteri > Tetraodontiformes > Monacanthidae > Nelusetta > Nelusetta ayraudi. The sequence goes on from NW_027466184.1 coordinate 983,588, forward strand.
TCGTCAACACCAGATTTGCCCATATGCTCCTCAGGTTTGTGCACAGATGTGACAAAAGGCCTCAAATTAGCTGGGAGGGACGTTGCCACTCGCATCCTCTGAGCATCCTCTGAGCATCCTCTGAGCATCCTCTGAGCGTCCAGGGTTCGGCCGACATTTGGCTCTGACTTTTTGCCACATTGCAACCAGGGTGTAGAGCGGTTCAAAATAAATCAATAGATGAAACAGCTCTAGGAAATTTCGCACTAGCGGGAACAAAAAAAAACAACAAAAAAAACCCCTCAATCTTACAAGTGTATCATAAGAAGGGATGAATCTGAGAAGAGCCGCTCCAGTTCCACTAATCCCAGTGAGTAGAGACGAATGAGAACAATGTGGATTGTTTTGCAACGGTCTCAAGGGACGCAAAGGCCACTGAATACAAAAGTAGGATTTCCACAAATGCTCTGCTTTCACTCCAATCTGCTTTACCTATTGTAAAAATTCTGTGATGTTCTGTATTCAATAATGTATATGTCATCTTTTTTTGAAATGAGCCTGTTTTGTCCAAAATATTACAACTGATGAAATAATTTGTTTAGAAAGTATACAGTCAATACGGCTGTATAGCGGAATTAACACTGTTAACGGTTTGCTTTCAGAAACAGAAAACGATAAAGCACAAAAAAAAAGGAAAAAAAAAGAAAGAAAGAAAGTTCCGCTGCGTATGAAACGCACGTCAAGACAAATCCACCAAATCCACCAATCACGCCAGCGTCCGTACCTGAGAGGTCTGGCATGTGGATTTCCTGCTTCGACGTAGGGATGAAGGTAGTCCTTAATGTAAAGGTCAGCTGCACTGTTGGAGTGGGTGCAAATCAGAACCCTGCAGGGAAACGGAGACAGAGAGAGATTTAGAAATGTCAGGGCAAGAGCAGGACGGGACGCCGTCCGCTCAGAAACCGCCGGCAGTTGGTTCATCGGGAGTGTTTGAGAGACGCGTTCTGCAGACATCCAGATGCGGCACGCGAGCTTCTTTTCTTCTTAGTGAACATGGTAAAGGAAAAGCAGAAGGATAAAAAAAAAAAAAAGCTTCAGCACGCAGCCACATTTATTCTGCCGAAAAGCTTTGAATAAGATGTTCCCTATGATTGGACTGATCAAAACTTATTAAAGGCGGGGCGGGGCGGGGGAGGTCGGATCCCATGATAGAAAAAAAAAAGAAAAAATCCTATGAAATATTAATCAGCATTGATTAACTGCTGGCAAGGGGGGAGGGAGGGAGCTGGACCAGCTTCAAAACGCTGTTTAATGTTGAAAAATGCAGAGCTGTCATTTACGTTTGCATACATCACATGACCTGACGACCAGCTGAGGAAAGGGTTCCCCTCCCCCACAACCTCCCCCTTATAATGTCAAGTGTGTGATGAGCCTCAGGTCCAGAGGGGTCACATCTCCTTGTCTCGGCTTTTAAAAGCATCAATAATTCACATTAAAGACGGAATATTAAATGCATTTAAAGTGAAATAAGGAATGAATATTACATCACATTGCATTTTCCCAAAGACGGGTTTTCCCTGCTTTTTTTTTATTATTATTTATTTATCCCACCTCCCATATGATGTTACACAGACACGTTCGTCTTTCACTTATGAAAACAAAACGCTGCCTTCTGCTCGGGCGATGGTGGCCGAAGCCGCTCATCCATTTTTCACCACTGGCAGGGGAGCGTTTATGCGACGCGCAACAGCGCTTGGCCTCTGACTGAGAGAGGGCGGGGAGGAGGGGGAGCACAAGCCCGTGTGGGCACATGCATGTGCATGTGCACGCAAAGCAGAACAGGAAGTGGATCCTGCAAACACAGTCCAGGTACGAATGAATCATCCAAAACTGGTCGGATGACTGCGATGAAGGATTTGAAGCAGAGAAAATATCAAATATCAAAATAAGCACGTGACTTTAATACGGAAAAGTTCAAACTGTACTTCTTTTGGTTTTCTGAACTTTTTTTTGTTAGAAAATGATATTGATATTAGAAAAAAAAAAAAAAAAAAAAAAAAATGTTCTTGCGAACAGCCCTCTGTGACGCGACAAAGGAGGAGGAGGAAGAAGGAGACAGAGGTGGAAGAAGAGGAGATGGAGGAGAAAGAAGAAGGGGAGGAAGGGGATGAGGAAGAGGAGGAGAGGGTGGAGGAGGAGGAAGAGGAGATGGAGGACGAGGAGGGACAAGACGAGGGAAAGGAGAAGGGGAAAGGAGAAGGGGAAAAAAAGAGATGTGATGGAGGAGTAGGAGGAGGTAAAGGAGAAAGAAGAGGAAGATCAGTAAGAGGGAGAGGAAGAGGAGCCCGACCTGCTGTGCTCCTGGCGGAGGATGTGCTTGACGGCCTGGGCCAGGGTGAAGGTCTTGCCGGTGCCGTAGGGCCCGATGATGAGGATGGGCGGCAAGGAGACGGAGACGGGCGTGGTGATGGCCAGGATGGCCTCCTTCTGCTTGGCATTCAGACGAGGGTCCAGCTGCTCGTCCCACTGCCTGCAGCCGCAGGAGGAGGAGGAGGAGGAGGAGAGGAAACCGCCCGTTAGCGCGTGTTTGTTAACACTGCAGACAAGGGCGGGGGGGAGAGGGGGAGGGGGGCGAAGGAGGGTTCTAGTTTAGCTGGTTGGGACGTTAGCCCTTTATGATGTCACAAAGGGCACCGACACCACTCCCAGATTAGCGTTAGCTGCCCTCTGAGACCCCCCCTCCCTCTCCTGCCAAACATGTGGAGGCTCAGTTCTGGCAGGAGGCTGTGAACAGAGGGCTAAATACGTTGTTGAGTTGTTCATTAATGAGGCGCGGCTGTTCCACTGCAGTCCAGGATACACACGCGCACACACACACACACACACGACTTGTGTATAGTGTGTGTGTGTGTGTGTGTCTAGCAGAGAGCGAGTGGAGCTCATTTACACACCGTTTAGAAAGCAAAGCAGGCAGAAAACGACTGCAGACTAAGTCCTCAACAGCAGTCAACAGCAGCCAAACAGATCGCGCGTCGAGCTGCGGCTAACTTCGTTCTGCATCATCATCATCATTATCGTCACTGTGTGACTGTGCATCGCCATTAAAAAAAAAAAAACAAAAAAAAAACGCAATATAATTTGTTCATCGCACGTCGACTGGAAATAATTAACAAACCATCGAATGAACAACACACTCATTTCAATGGATTAATTGTGTTCATTATGTCTGCAATTTGAGTGGATTAATATCTTTCTTTTCAACAGACAGGTTTTTCCTACTTCTCTACATTTTGGCCGCTGAAACATGTCGGAAATTAGGAAAAATCTCCATTTTATGGAAAGATATCAATCATTTAAAGGAGGAAAAACCATCAACCCCCCGAGAGCGAGTCGTTCTTCGTCCTCCAAACTCCAATCAAAACAAAACTCTGCATCAATCATGGCATTCTGGGGCTTAGATAAGGCAGCAGGCTGGGGAAAGAAAAAACATTTGCCTGGGGATTATCTTTTCTCTTCTCTTTCTCTGCAGTCAATAAAGATTAGCGTCGCTCCCCTCCTCTCACACCTGTCCGGTGTGACGTATCTAAAGCCGCCAGGAGGCGCCGAGCCAGCGGGCCCGCGAGTGCCGGGAGCATCCCGGAGCGTCCGCCGGAGAACGTCTCCGAGCCGATGCCAGCGGCGGGTTTAAGAGGAGCGGTCGAGTCGAGTAATACCCGCTGAGACTCGGCAGGGTTTTAGTACAGCGGGCCGGCGCAGGCACACGGGGAGAGCGAGAGGTCACGTTTCACTGCACGTCCAGCACGAGCAGGTGACAAATAAAGTTCTCGAATTTTGAAACATGGCAAACACTTTAGCTTGCATGCAGGCCCGGACACGGTCCAGGACACGGGAAAAAAAAAAACAGATGTTGGAAATAAAAGTCAGTTTTTTTTTGTTTTTTTTTAAATGAGAAATCTTGCTGATCGCTCATGTAAATGTGAAAAAGTTGAATCTGTAGTTTCTGCACTTTTTTTTCTTTTCTTTTTTTTTTTTTACACTCGGTGAGTTTCCAGAATATCGCATTAGGAAATTTATGCAGACAGTAACTAATAAATAGAGTAGTAAATAAATAAATAAATAAATGAATGAATGAATGAATGAATGAATGAATGAATGAACGAATAAATAAATTTTCCTGTAATTGGAAAACCAATAAAATTTTGGATGCAGTTTGTGTTGTTGCTTGTTGTCCAAACCCAAAGTTTTGGGTGGATGCTGCAGAATAAAGTGGCCCCCCCCCCCCGCAGCCAAACATTCAGCCGACGACGAGCTGCATAGGATCAATATGACAAGCTTGTAGCTGCCTCGCAGGAGCGTTCCTGCAGGTCAATGCCGACTGAACCACCGGAATGATAATTCCACCTCGGCCCAGTTGACAGCAGCTCCTCCAGCAGGTGCTAGCATGCTGCTTCTCCTCAGCATCGGCTTGTCTCTGGGGCTCATTTACTGCCGCCGATCCATCTCGTGGCAAAACATGGCACAATTTAGGGCTGGGCCACATCCCAATATATTTAGGACAACGTCGATATACGATACGTACGATACGATATATATCCCAATATTTTTTTCCCGCAGAGTGAGAGCAAAATGTTCAGTCAAAGTCAAAGTGGCTTTGAAACCGACTTTTTCAGTCAACGGCTGTAAAATCAAGTGAATAAATAACAAATAGGTTTCTTCACCTGGTTCATGAGTAAATGCTCTGCTGTTCAAAAAACAATAAAATGTAAACGTAAATACTGTGTAACAAAAACTGAGTGCCTTTTTTTTTTTTTTTAAATTAAAGCTCTGTAAGGTGCACATTTTAGGTGCTCAGAATTTTTTTTTCGGGGCTGCCTTGCAGCTGGGGCTTCTGCAGCGCAGGGTTCCTCCGGAAGTATTTGTTGTGCGGGTCTGCAGCTTGCCAGGATCAAGGATCGCAGTGCAAATTTGAATGATATCGATATCGGCGATACGGCCTATTTCCATATAATGTTTAAAAATATATCAATATATTTCTTATGTCAGTATATTGCCCAGGCCTAGCACAATTGGCAAAAAAAATGAACAATCCACGCTACATTTTCACAGGAAACTATTAGCTAACAACATTTTCCAACTGTTGGACTGAACCTGATGTCCAACACAGCTAAAGAGAGGAGTGTTCCCAGGTGGATGTGGATGTAGGTGCGGTGTGAGGTGGAGTTGTGCACCTGTTGGGGCTCCAGGGGATGGTGGGAACAAAGCCCACGTCGGGGAACAGGATGGTGTTGTCCTTGATGCGGTCCAGGGCGAAGTGCATCTCGCACAGCGGCAGCCGGTTCAGCTGGAACTGCAGCTCCACCTGCAACCATTCAAGCACCGTCAGTCAGGCCAAGCTGGCGGGACCCTGTGGCTTCAGGGACCTGGTTGGACCGGTCCCTGACAGAGTCTTTTCCCGACAGAAAAGACTTGGAGCCACAGAAGCCTTTTGAACAGCATTTAAAGGTTCTCTGTAGTTGGTCTACTTGGGTTAGAAGAGTTCAAGACAAGTGTCGAACGTCGGCAGTGGAGACACATATGAGATTATATCATTATTATATTATCAAGATGATATTTTTAACATGTTATGCTTAGATTTCACCACAATCGTCAAATTTACAATTACATTTTAGACATTAACAAACTAAAATTAAACACATTTTAATGAGACACTCATCAATTATTTCCCAAAGCCACAGAGAGCCGCAGCAGAGGGATGAAAGAGCCGCGAGCAGCCCTGCAGCTGACGCTCGCTGACCAGTGTTAGACTCACGACTTTCTGTTACCAGTCACCAAAAGGTCTCACTGAGTGTTTGTTTTTTCCTTTGGCATCGCCTGGACATTTGGGCCATTTTAAAAGTACCACGCGTGAGAATTAAATTAAAAAACGAGACTTGTGTTTTGCGGGAACTTAAAAGATTTTTTTTTATTTCTGACGCTCAAGGATTTTGTCTACTAGCAGACGTGAAGAGGGGGAGGGGGGACTTGGGATTAAGAAAAGACGAAGGGAGGAAAGTGAAGACGCCTCGTGAAAGCCGCTGGCAGACGGGGGAGGAGACGAGGCCGAGGGCGGCCGACTCATTTAATAAGGCGAGTTTTCTCCGAGGCGAAAAAGAAAAAAAAAAAAAGAAAAAAAAAAAGCCACAACTTCCAGGAAAGATTTTCCTCCTCTGGCTTTGTGACCTTTTTGCTAACAGGATTGTCGGCGGCGTGAAACCAGAATCAACCCCTTTCTCCCCTCCCCGTTTCATTGATTTAACCAGGTGAGTCGACCGGGAACCAGCTCACCTTCACGGTAACGAGCAGACCCAGAGGCAACAAGGACCATGTGATACACTGATACTGAATATACGGCAGTGCTGTCAGGAGCAGGGCCCGACACACGCAGGGCAATGCCATCACAGCCAGCGCGCTTCATTCATAAGTAAAACTGCGAGAGCATCCATAATGCAGTACACACACCCAACGTGCAGCAAATAGTGAAACTGCAATGATGAGACACACACACACACACACACACACACACACACACACACACACACACACACACACACACACACACACACACACACACACACACACACACACACACACACACACAGCGTTCATCTCTCTCTCTCATGGTTCTTCCTGCTTCAGCTCACTGGATGTGAGAGACGCTGATGTGATGCATGATGGTCGCAGTTGAAGCTGCTGGGTGACTGTTGGGGTTTACTGACACACATACTGTATGGCCATTGCTTATACTCTTTATGAAATTTAAAGGTCCAGGTTGTAAAATTTCGTCCTCAAATAAACCAATGAAGAAGAAGGACAAGCTATCAAGGTTTGTGTGTGCAGGCCACTGTAGTTCACTGGCAAGCTTGGTAGAGGGAGGTTGAGTGGGTGAGCAGCACTGTCATCTAAAATGTAACCACTCCAAACACATTACACACTGGACCTTATTTCTAGATTAATTTCTAATTCTACTATTTGTTTTTTTTTTTCCTTCTATTTTTGGTTGTAACTAGAATTCCTGCTGCTGCAAGTTTGCATTTTCCCCACGCGGGGCCTAATAAAAGTTTCTCCTCCTCCTTCTACTGGGGCCGACCTGACCCGCACCTGGCTGCTGGGGGGGGGGGGGGGGGGGGGGCCTCGCTCACCGGGCTGCGGCCGCTCACCTGAATCTCCCTGTCGGGCAGCAGGCCGAGCTCCTCGCAGCAGTCCTTGCAGATCCTCAGGAAGATGTAGTCCTTGGTCTTCTCCTCGATCACGGCCTCGTACACCCGCTCCTTCACGCCGGGCAGCGGCTGAGCGCCGAGGCCGTCGCGGCACAGCGGAAGCACCAGGACCGAGTGCACCTTGGTCATCACCAGCCGCCCTGCCAGGGTGTCCTGTCAGGGAGGGGGAGGGGGAGAGAAGAAGGTTGCTGCAGCAGAGCTGGAGACGGAGACGGAGAACCTTCACAACTCAAAGCAGCAGCAGCAGCAGCAGTACCTCAGAGAGTGTTTCGGTCAGCTTGAAGCGTGCAAACAGCTGTCCGTTCTGAGCGTACTTGGCTCCGACCGAGAGGCCCGTCAGCATGAAGCTGGTGACCAGCTGCAGGTTGACTTTGATGTTGAACCTGGAAGAGAAAAAGCACCGGCTGTTGGTGAAGGTTTCCTCAGACTCTGGCTGGAGCACACAGGACAAAAAAAACACCAGGGGATGCACCAATACCACTTTCTTGTTTTACAGAACAGCGCTCACCTAACATTCCTCCAATTTGAAGTGAAACTGACCCGTAATTAAGTCACAAAATGGCTGTATTTCATCATTTTTTCCCCAGTCTTTTCAGAGTCAGTTCAATAAAGAGCTAAATATCGTGCGGCTTCAAAGACACTGATTTTGTTGTAAAGCAAAGCAACATGTTTTCTACATATCCCATGATAGATTTTTTTCTCCTATGAGGTGGCTCACCATCCATCTGCTGCTGCTCCGCTAACCCCCCTCTGGCACATTTTACAACCCATTGTGGCCCCACCAGTCAAAACGTTTGCCCACCCCTGGTCTAGAATATGTGGTGACAGTCGCAAGTTTCGCCACAGTACACACACACACACACACACACACACACACACACACACACACACACACACACACGATATAACAAAATTGTTGTATACATAGATTATATACAATTGGTATTGATGTTGTGGTATCGGCACATATTTTACGAGTTTTATTTACGAGTACAAGTAGAGTACTCAACCCCGGTATCGGTACCGATACTGGATACTGGTATCGGTATTGGCGCCTCTCTTAAAAAAAAAACCCAAACCAAAACAAAAAAAAAAACGAGCACTGACAAAATAAGCCCTCTCTGATGTCACAAGGGGCACTGATACCTCCCCCGCCGGCCAGGAACCGGCTCCGCCCCCCTTTAAGACTGCCTCATTCGTGTCCTCTTCCAACAACCGCAACAGAAACTTAGATACAAACACAATATTAAATGTGCAGCTCAGCGGCCGCGCTCCTCATAAATTATTCAGCTTAGGAGAAAAACGACCTCTTTGATCTGACAAATGATCCAAATCTGTGTGAATTAGCTGTTAGGAGCCGAGACTAGTGTGACGCGACGCTGCTCACGGGTAGCGTCGCGAAAATTCCGGGCAAGTTGAAATGAAACGCCCTTCTCCCACCACCCTCCTGTCAATGCTACACAAGAAACCACCGGGTCCTTCCTGATATTTAGGAATGTGCTTTTACAACCTCACAGGAGCTGATTTTTAACAGATGATCAAAATACTCTCCGTTTAACACATATTTATAGAACATTTCTTATACTTATAGTCAATGTTACGGCTTTTAGTTGCATCAGTTAGCTGCAAACCATTAGTGCATCGCAGCGCTGCTTTTAAAAAAATGGACACGCGAGACCGTCGAGCCGTGGATGAACCAAATCTATCAGAAAACCTGCATTTCTTCACAAAACACAAAAACCAGACTGGTGTTTAAAAAAAGATTTTAGCACTGCGGGAGAAAACAAGCATTAGAACGCAGTTTATTTGTGAATATATAAATGTGGGGTTGTGGTGGTGGTGTGTGAGTGTGTGTGTGTGTGTGTGTGGGGGGGGGGGGGAGTGGGGGGTTCACCCTTAGATTGTCTGAGATTGTCCTTGAGCTCTCGGCCGGATTGAAAATGATGAAACAGGAAGCAAGACTGGTGATGAACTCTGATGAGTGACTGACTGACGTGCTACACTGATAAGCTAATGCATTCTGTTTTTTTTTTTTTTACTGGCAGGCCAGCGGGCTCTCCAGCATTTTATTTTGTCCAGGTTTTTTATTTTTTTTCAATGTTACATCAGACGTCAGACTGACTGCAGCCTCAGAGAAAAAAACAAACAAACAAACAAACAGGCAGACAAACACATGCAGAGATGTCGGGGTTCTGCAAGAGCAGCAGAGGCTCTGAACTTTCAGTGATGCCGGCGGTGAGATTTAATGGTTTCAGCCGGTCGGACCTTTACAAGCTAACGATGCTAAAGAGAACTGGGCGACGGCTTATCGTTGTTAAAATGTGGATCTAGAACGGCACCGAGGCCTTTTTCTCAAGACAACAAGCTAATGTATTTTGCTTTACCTTGGCTAGTTTATCGAACATGACGCGTGTACGTGCACCAAAGTGCACCAAAGTAGACCAAGTCCAGCATCAGAAGGCCTACGCTGGGATCAAGGGTTCAACCAATTACCTTTTTTTTTGCAAATGTTCTCTGTCAACTTCTTCCAAGACGGTTTCATATTTCTAAGGCAGCCTGGTGTGGACAATCCAGCTGCCTGACAGCGAGATTCGTATTTAGGATGATCGCTGGCATCCCCAAATAAGCTAGAAAGGAGAATGTGGACGGGGGATCCAGGTTTGCGTGCACAGGCCACCGTAGTTCACTGGCAAGCTCAGGAGAGGGAGCGCAAGAGCGCTGCAAATCTCCAAATGTTACACAGTTGACCTTTAATTTTTTTTTTTAACTCTCTGTTCTTTTTATTTTTTGGTTTTATGGATAATTCCTGCCACTGCAATGTGCATTTTCCCCAATCATTTTGGGTTTGTCTGAATATCTTCATTCTTTGAATAGGTTTGTTGAATATTTGCTGCAAGTATATATGTATTTTTTTTGGTTTGCTGCAAAATAAATGAGGCTAAGCACTGTGCCGGGACTTCACTGTCATTTACCGGGTGTGTGTGTGTGTTTTTTATTTTATTTATTTTTTTTTAATTTGTAGACACGTTAACTTAATGCAGCTCACAGCTCCGGTGTCAGAACCCGCGATGGAAGCTCTTCCCGTCACGCAGCTCCCGCTGATACTCTGACTCAGGCGCGTGTTTGACGAGGCCGCACTCAAACGACTTTAGGAGACGGATGGAAGGATGGAAGGATGGAAGGCGATCGACGCCAAAGCAGAAATCTCCCTGCCGGAAACTCAATCAGCCCTGGAAGGCGCTGGGGGCGGCTGCTGCAGCAGGTGGAAAGATTATCCGAGCGCCGGCAGGCAGGTAATCAGTGACGGGAGGTGGGGGGGGGGGGGGGGGGTGTAATTCACCTCCTCAGGCTGTGAAATGACGCTAAAACCAGATCAAACTGAGGGAACGGAGCGGAGCAGTGGACGGGGCGAAGGGCTTCTACACTTCCGCTACCGGGGAGAAAGCGGGATTTTGACACGCGTGGCGACCAGCCGTCGTCAGCAGACACCAACCCGTGTGGACGTGGATCTTTTTCCCTCCTTAAAACTCTGTGTTCCTTCTGTTCAAAATGGCCCGCAAACTGAGACGCAAGCTGTCATCTCCAGCGTGCGCAGCCTTCCCCACCGACTGAAAACAAAGTCCAGCCTGACACCTTGTGGTGGGTCGAAGTATGACGCCACCAAAACATTGACTTTTTAACATTTTAACAAAGATCGCTCATCCGCCACTGCAATCAACGTATGTAATAATGATGATAATGATAATAATGATTATTATTATTATTATTATTATTATTATTATTATTATCGTTATAAAAACATATGTTAAAAAGCAGGAAAAATAAAATGCTGTTGTTCCAAAGTCCAAGCAATTCAAGCAGTCAGCTAATTCAGTCAATTCAAGCAGTCAGCACTTTAAGCAGCGCTGACAGTTTATCAGCACCGTTGAAGTTCTGATTGGATCGGACGAAACAACCAGAAAAGGTGTCAGAGAGTTCAGGGCAAACGGCGGGATTGAAATTTGCGCTTTTTAAAGATATTAAACAAGCAGGCCGCACACATCTGAAATGCACATTTTTGATTGCTGCAACAGCGCCAGAAGCAGAGGCTCCCCGCATAAAGCTCACAGCGGTTTGCCCATCCAGCATCCATCCAATCCATCTCCAGGTTACACCAGTTCATCACTGGGCCACACAGAGGGTCGAACAACCAGTTGCACCCGCAATTAGGTTCAAGTTGACTAAACCAGTGCTTCTCAACTGGTGGAGTCTCAGGACCTATATGTTTTTTTCCCATCATGAAGTCGCGACCCGAATTTATTCCACAAAAAATAAAAATGCTAGCCCACTTTCCATCGTGTCTAGTTAATAAATTCTTGAAATGATTGAACTGAACTGTGGGTCCTGCAAAATAAATAACCAACATTTTCTCTAGAAATACATATATTTTAAAATCCCCCCCAAAAATGGCCAAAACAAGCTTCACGACCCACCAGTTGAGAAACACAGAGTTAGTGTCTAATTTAAATACTTGAGCAAAACTCTTTCGGATGACGAGGCCACTTCACTGCATCACCATTCAGCCGCAGATGCCACCCGAGTCTCTGGATCAATGATTTAAACGTGACTGGCTGAGGAGCCACGGCACAAACCACCAACATCAACACCTCAAACCTTCTGATGAAGAAGACCCGTCGATGAAGGTAGCAAACAACCAGCACTCACTTGCTGACTTCCTTGTACTGTGCGATCTCCTCGATGTAGAGCAGGTCGTGCAGCCGAGCCTGGTAGTTCTCCCGGGTCAGACTCTTGTCCATCACCGACTGCGTGAAGAGCTGGTCGGCCGACAGCGGGATCTGGTAGCGGGCCAGCAGGCTGCGCTCCAGCTCGGCCATGCTCTCGTTGGGCGTGAACTCCACGATGGTCTTGCAGGAGGAGTCCCAGCGCCGGGCCGTCAGCAGGAGCTGCTGCCGGGCCGCCATCAGGTGTTCCAGGTCTGGGGGGCGGGGGAGGAGGAGCAGCATCGTGAGAAAAAAAAATTGCAAAGAAAATGGACGGAGCCGAAAGGCAGACGATTCGCGATTGGGCCGCAACCTTCGATGGAGGCGGCGTCCACCATGATCCTCTGCATGAGCACGGGCTCCGAGCCGAAGTCAAAGACCGCCGTCTGCCGGAAGGTTCCGAAGATCTCCGTGCTGAAGCCCACCGTCACCTTGTAGACGCAGTGGTCCAGGCCGTTGTCCGCCGCCACTGTCGGAGCCAAAGACGTGTGAGGTTGTCAAGTTCACAGCAGCAGAAACTTTGTTGTTGTTTGTTGTTACGTGTGTGTGTGTTTGTGTGAATCTCATTTTCCCAATATTAGGTTTACTTGTGGAGTGTCACTACCATCACTACTGCTAATATTTTAATTTTTCATTGTTCTTTTTTTTTTTTGATTGATTTTCTCCCCTAACTCGCATCAGGTATGTTATAATTATTACTTTACTTTTATTAAATTACTGTTAGATGAAGGTGAGGTCATTGTTGTATAAGCCTGTCAGGTTTTTGATCTCACCAGCCCATTTCTCACATCTTTCTAATCAAGAGAGATATGTATATGTATTCGTTCTATCTTATACTTATACGTGCAAACAGACAAACAAACAAACAAACAAATAAATAAATAAAATCTAAACGAGAGCGAAGCCTTGTCCACAGAGAGGGAGAGAGAACCATCCGGTTCTTTGTCGGTTTTTGAAAAACTGTTTTCTGCAAACAGGGAATTGTATCGTTTGTCCACGTGAAACTGGTGTAGTACGTATGCCAGGCCCGTTGGCTGCGCTGTAGCGTCGTCACAGAGCTGCTACAAAAGCAGAGAAGAAGACACGGAGCGGGACGTGTCAAAGTTTTGTGTTGTAAACAATCAAAAGAAGGACAAAAGAAATAGAAGAAGAAGAAGAAATAGAAGAAGAAGAAAAAATGGCAGCCGAAAACAAAAGGAGCCGCGAGCGTGAACCGACGACAGACGCGATGCTGCGACTTGTGGGTGCGGTTGGAAGGGGACCTGTGGAGCCATCGCTTCAGAGAAGATGCATCATAAGGGATGAAAATGGTTTAGTGATCAGATCACTCTGGGAATCAGGAAAAAAAAAAAATGATAAAAAGCTTTCAGGCACTCCAGAAGGCAGCCCCGCGTGGATCAAACATCGGCGAGATGAAACACTTTTTGTGGACGCTTCAGAACTCGTTTCAATGTGGACAAGGCCTTAAAATAAGCACCACCTTATTTTTGACTGCATTCTCGAGAGGAAGAAGCACTAAAACTTCATTTTACGGGAATTTTCACCACAATCCTGAGCAATTATAAGCATTCAAACCCTCGAAAATGAATAAAACAAAGCTCTTAAATTCCTCTGAACGTACGCGCTGCCTCCTCCCCCGGCGTCCACTCCTGGCAGCCTCTGGCCAGCGTCTGCAGCCCCTCCCCCGCCGTCACGCTGGAGATGGAGAAGTGCGGCCGGTGGGCGTCGTAGAGCAGCGCGATGCGGTACAACTTCCTGGCCGGCTGGCGGAGGAGACGAGATGAGATTCATTTGAGATTAGGAGCAAAAAAAAAAAAAAAAAGAAGTGATGTGGGGGTGGAGGCAGCGGTGGTGGACCACCTCACCTTGCAGAGCAGGGAGAAGGTCCAGGAGTGCGAGGACTTCTTGGTGGAGACGGTCACAGAGAGGCCGGAGCTGGTGTCCACGTTCACTCCGTCCAGGAAGTCGCTAAGCTGGACGGTCACAACAAACAGGCGTGTCACTTGTGAGCAAGAAAGCGCGGAACTACAGCCTGGAAAAATTTCTTCTTCTTTTTTTTTTTTTATCTAGGCTGAAAAGTGCAGGAAAGTGGCAAAGGGGTAGAGAAAAAAAAAATACCATACACGTCCAGTGTGTAAAATTTCTAGGGAAGCCCCCCCTGACAGCACATTTAGTGTTTAGTTCACCGTATGCGATTCCTTCACAAACGGTGGTGCCAGATGGCAGCTAACTAGCACCGACACCCTGACTGCTCCGTGTGTACATTCCTATAAACCAAATAACTTTTATTGAACTGCGAATATACACTTTTATTAATGTATTTATGCGCAGCATGTTAAGCTTTTACAAATACAAAAATTGTAAATGAAGACAAATTTTACACACTGGACCTTTAACTGCAGCACTAAACACGAAACTCTAGATGAACACAGTGGATTCGACCGGTGGTTGACGACTTTATGCCTTTCAGTTCTTTTGCTGATTTTTTCCCCCCTGTGTTAGTCTATAAATGTTTTTTTATTCTATTGTCTGTTTTGGTAATATAATTTTCCTTCTTTTGCACTGTATAGCTGCTGAAATTACGCAAATTTCCCCAATGTGGGGATTAACAAAGTCTTCAGGCTTCAGTTTCCTTATGTGGGCAACAGGCTGCAGCCACTTCCTGATGTTGATGTCCATGACTAAATCATCCTACAACAGCATTTCTCAACAGGTGGGTTGCGGAGCTGTAATGATTGGTTTGCAGCTTCCTTTGTTTTTTTTCTTCTTCTTCTTTTTTTTTTTTTTTTAAAAAAAGAGGGGTTTAAAATACACATATTCCTCGTGAAAATGTTGGGGCCTTTATTTTGCAGGACACGCAATGCATTTCAATCATTTTGATAATTTATTGACCGGGCGTGTGGAATAAATACATTCGGGTCACGGCTTCATGGTAAGGAAAAAAAATGAGGCTCCATCGCCCTGTTGAGAACCACTGTCCTACACCATCTTCCTGATTTTCCGGGTTCACTGAACTCACCACCGCTGGGCTGCCAGAGGTCAAGCCCCGAGAGGAAATTCCGAAATTCGCAATTTGCAAAATGCGACGCTTTTTCACGAAATAGTTTCCACGGCAGAACCAACGGACTGGATCGCCGACTTCCCCACCCCCGCACACTCACCACTTTCTCTGGCGAGAGCGAGTTCATCCACTTCTCTATCAGCGTCTCCATGTAGTTCTCGGTGAAGTGCTTGCTCTCCTGCTGCTGCTTGAGGCGGATGAGGCGCGAGGCGTAGCGCTTCTGCCACTCCATCAGCTCCTCCTGCGAGTGGGCCGACGTGCACTGGGCGCCGTACCGGCACAGGCCCTGCTCCAGGTACCTGCAGCGCACACACACACACACACACACACACACACACACACACACACACACACACACACACACACACACACACACACACACACACACACACACACACACACACACACGGGTTACTCACAGAGTCTGCAATGTTGGTGACACTGTTGACACAAACTCGGGAGAGATGGACAATTTTATAATTAGCCGTAAACTACTGGGATGTCGCTGTTGGTTTCAAGAATTCCATTAAAATGTTCTTTGCTTTTTTTTTTTTTTTTTGGAGGGGAAGGGTGGGGGTGTTTTATTTTGGATGTGTTGTTTATATTCTGTCATTACAGGAGCATACTTTTAGGGTCCAACCAATTGACTGTACTGTAACTGCCAGGATGATTAAGTTTCTGATCAGAGGGGAAAAAAAAATCAAAAATCTGAAGGTGACTGGAAGAAATCTTCTGTTTGAAGCAGTTTTGAAACAATTTTTTTTTTTTTTCATAGCCCGTTGAGATGGTTAATGCAAAAGAAAAAAAAGAAAAAAATATTACAGGAAGGCGATTTTTATTTAAGTTTTCATTTCCAGTTTTAAGTGAAAAATTTGCGAAAAAATATGAAATTTTGAGAATAAAGTCGACGTAAAAAAATAAAAAATAATTTGTGAATAAAGTTGACGTTAAAAAAGAAGAAAATTTCGTGAATAAAGCAGAAATTTCAAGATCAATTTATGGCATTTGCGCATCTTCGTCACTTGACAACATGTCTTCTGTGGAACAACTTGTGAAATTGTACTGCCCAAAGGCAAAAGGCAAAAAACAAAAACAAAACCCTAATACCACAAAAAGGACAAGACACTGGTATTTAAGGTAATAAAAAATACAGACTTCACCCCGTTTTCAACAGCGCCCCCTTTTGGAAGGCTCAACTGACCACTTTCACCCACGGAGGTGAAAATCACGGCACCCCACGACAGGCACAAGAGGAAGTTAGCTGCTTTAAGTTGTTTGATTTCTGGTAGATGCAATGTTTCTCAGGGCATCTCGTCGTAAAAAAAAAGGAAGTGAGTGTTTCTGAGACAGGAAGTGGGTCAAGCCTATGGCAGTAAAGCTTTATAATCCCGCCTCGAGCGTGGACGGAGAGGTTGCGCAATCTGGGGTCACAGCGAGTCAAATGTAACCTCACATTATGATCCACTGAATCCTTAAACAGGAAGTTGTTGACTGGCTTCAACAACACTGGCCTGGAGCCACAGCGCCACCTTGTGGCAAACTGAACCCTGCAGAAACTTTTGCTGCTGCTTTTTTTGTGCTTAAACGCTGTCATTTTTTTTTTTTTTTTTTGCTTCTTACTAATTTTCCAATACTCGGATTTAAAGCGATTATCTTCTCTAGTCACATGAATCTAATTCATGCAAATAAAAGATTCAGAACTTTTTTTTTTTTTTTTAAATAGCGACACATTTGCATTCACATCGCCTGTGCGCGATCAGTGAATTCAAATTTGAGGAGTTTGTTTATTTATTACGAGGCTAAAACTGAACTGACAGAGCAAGACGATTGCAACTGTGCACAGGTGAGGAGGCGAGCGCCGGTCGTACCTTTTGCAGAGGGTGTACTCCTCGCTGCTGGTGACTCCTCGCGGAGGAGGTCGAAACTGCCAGCCATCATGAACTTCTGTCGACGCACAGGAGAAGAAGAAAAAAAACACACACACCAAAAAACACATGAAATACACCTTTGATCTGCAGAATTTCCACACGGGTAATTATTAAAAGCAGACAAGACGATGCATGGAGGCTCTTATTTTGGAAAAACAAAGAGTTGGTGGGATGAATTTGAAAAAAAGAAGAAAAAGAAGAAGTTTTGCTACACGTGTACTCACCTTCCTCCTGGTCATCTGTGTATTCTGGAGCCATTTCCCTATTTATAGACTGGCAGGTGGTTGGTGGAAAAGGAAGACAAAGATTATTATGATCTCATGAGATAATAACAATACTACTACTACTACTACTACTACTACTAATAATAATATATAATATATAATAACAATAAAAAATAATAATAGTGGCAGAAGCAGCCTACACTGGCCTACTAGCCACAAACACAATAAATCTCAAGAAAGAACAACTAAGGTCGTGTTCAAGTGGAGTCGTGAAGTCATTTCAATAACTTGTGTCAGCAAATGACAAAACTGAGAGTGAAACTGTAAACACAGCAGCAGTGGGAGCCAGGGGGGGGGGGAGAGAACACACCTCGATTTCTGAGAAGAGCATTTTTAATCTGGTCAGGTCCTTTTCAATGATGCCATTCTGGGGAGGAAAGAAAAGAGGAAGGAAAATATGAGTCAGACTTAATTTGGAGCCTCTTGATGACCCTGATTGTTGTGTCCACAGCTGGAACAGCTCCTGCACTCAACAAAAGGCAAGGAAAAAGAGAAAACAAACAAACAAAAAAAAAAAATCTGAAGGTGACTGGACGAAATCTTGTGTTTGAAGCAGAACAATTACATTTTTTTTTTTTACGGCCTGTTGAGATGGTTAATACGAAAGAGGATTATGGCCACAAGAGAAAAAAAATATTACAGGAAGGCGATTTTGTATTTAAGTTTTCATTTCAAGTTTCAAGTCGAAATTTTGTGAAAAAAGACAACATTTCGTGAATAAAGTCGACATTAAAAAGAAGAAATTTCGTGAATAAAGTCGACGTAAACCCCCCCCCCCCCCCCCCCCCCCCGAAATTTCGTGAATAAAGCCAACGTTAAAATTGTTGATGAATAAAGTAGAAATTTCAAGATCAATTTATGACAATGGCACTTTTGTCACTTGACAACACACCTTCAGTGGAACAACTTGTGAAAAATTAGGTTTAGTAACAAGGCTCTTCTGGCACACAAACACAGTGTGGTAATAAGTATTGGGACATTGAAACTGTATCGAACTTTACGTCTGTTCAGAAGAACAAACTTGGAGGAGGTTGCCGCCTCCATGCAGAACCAGACAGCTGGAAATGGGCAGATGCAAGGATTAGGGCTGATCCGATATCGGATATCGGTCCGATATCAGCCAAAAAAGGAATATCGGATTATATCGGACGTCATCTTAAGTCTCCGATATTAACACTCCGATAGCTGCTCTCAGTTGTTTTTAGAATATACGAGCAGTAAACTTGTTCACTTGTTTTGAATTGTTTGCACTGTAAGTTATTTAAGTCATTGTTCACGGCCTCCTGATTTATTTTTTCTATTCCGCAATTTTTTTTTTAAATAATTGTTAATAATAAGTGGCATGTTCTCCAATACAACTGTTTTTGACTCGTATTCTCTGTTTGAGTAATATCACTTGATGCTGCCTTTTTTAACACTCCACACTACAGAATAAATAATGAAAGTATGTTTCATTTGTAGCATGCTGATATCGGATTGATATCGGTATCGGCCGATATTCAAGGTTGAAATATCGGTATCGTATCGGAAGTGAAAATATAGTATCGGGACAGCCCTAGCAAGGATATCACTGTTACACAGCGAGGCTATGCAAGATACAATAAGACAACTGAGGGAGTTAATTGACCCTGAAGGTGTGGAGGAC